>NW_005434653.1:590567-618427 GCF_000315625.1 Guillardia theta CCMP2712 | reverse complement strand
GACGGAGAGGGAGGCCGGGGAGAGAGAGGGAGAGTCGTTCACCGAGAGGGAGAGGGAGAACGGAGACCCCCGAGGGAGAACGGAGAGGGAGAGGGAGAACGGAGAGGGAGAGGGAGAACGGAGAGGGAGAGGGAGAACGGAGAGGGAGAGGGAGAACGGAGAGGGAGACGGAAGGAGGAGTATGATGGGAAGATGGAGAAGAGAGAGGAGGGACAAGACGGAGAGAGATGCGTGTCTTGACGAAGAATGAGATGCAGGGAGAAAAGGAGGATTAGGCACATTGAACAAGAAAATCTATTGAAAATGCACTGACATATACACATCCTTCCTTCTTTCCCGCTCCTGCTCCTTGTTCTCATTTCTTTGTTTCTCGCAGTTGGCGGGGAATCATCACCAGTACTGAGTTGGGGATGGGGCTCAAGTTGGAAGACCATCCTGTTGTTATCAACCGCTTGTCGTTCTCCTACAACAAGCAGGAGGACATCCTGAAAGACATCAGCTTCCGCATCCCCCCGGCATCGCGTCTGGTGCTGGTGGGAAGGAATGGAGCAGGCAAATCTACCCTCCTCTCTCTCATCGCAGGGAGGAGGATGGCAGCGCAGCAGTCGATCTTCGTGTACGGCAAGGATCCGTTCAGAACGACGAGCGTGCAGGAGGAGGTGTGTATTGTCACCTCCGACTGGCTGGCATCGGAGGTGATGAAGGTGTCGATGAGGGTGGGTGACGTACTGGAGAACATCGCGGCGAGCAGCAGGGAGGAGGAGCAGGAGGAGGTGAGGGAGAGGATGGGGAGGCTCAAGGCTCTGCTGGGGGTCGAGGAGGACTGGAGGTTCTCCAGCATCTCCGAGGGGCAGAAGCGTCGGGTGCAGCTGACGATGAAGCTGATGCGCCCCAGCCGCCTCATCCTCCTCGACGAGGCCACCACAGACCTTGACCTCATCGTCCGCAGGAACCTGTTGGGTTTCCTGCTGCTGGAAAGCCTGGACAAGAGGGCGTGCGTTGTCTACTGCACTCACATCTTCGACGGGCTCGAGGGCTGGGCCTCCCACCTCGCCCACCTCGCCGACGGCTCTCTCCTTCGCATGCTTCCCTGCCGAGATGTCCCCGAGCTGCAGCCCAACTCGGACGCTCCTGGGTTCTTTGCGCTCGTCTCGAGATGGCTGGGAGAGGAGGCAGGAGTTGCGAGCGAGGAGGAGGCGGTGGCAGACGTTCCGATGGCACGAGAGGATGCCCCGGTCAGCATGCAGGCGAGCGAGTTGGAATGGGGCTACCACCGATCCCGCCCTCCCATCCTCAGCCGCGTTTCCTTCACGTGCAAGCAAGGGGAGCGTGTCTTGCTCGCAGGAGCCAACGGGGCAGGGAAGTCAACGCTGCTGAGCATCCTGGCGGGTCAACGGCTCGTCTCTCCTCCTGACTGCGTCCTCCTCCTTGGCTGCCGAGCGTTCGAGGACTACAGGAAGCTGAGCTCGAAGCTCGTGCTGCTTTCGCAGGAGTGGCGATCAACACTGAGGACATGCGGAGCAGGAGGGTCTGTGAGCTTCGAGGAGCTCTGCCGCAGTCTCCTGCAAGACTGCGGGTCGAGGACGGAGGAGGTCACCAGTGAAGACCGAGAGAGGAGGGGGACAGACTTGACGCTGCCGCTCAGGTCGCATCTCGCCTTCAACGCCTCGCTAAGATCCTCCAAGTCGAGAGCTCGTGGAAGCCAAATGAGGTACTCCTTCGCCCCTGCCCTCCAGACCTGACGCCCTTCGCTCCCCCATGCCTTTACTCTCTGCTGCTCCCTCACTCCTCGCTCATGTTCTTGTCCAGATCTCAGACGGGCAACTGCGGAGGATGCAGCTGGCGCTGAAGCTCGCGTATCCCTGCGAGGTCATGCTCTTGGACGAGGCCACAGTGGACTTGGACGTGCTCGGGCGAGCGGCGCTTCTAGGTGCGAGCCAACTGGAGGAGACGGTCTGACCTCTGCCGCAGCCTTTCTCAAGTCAGAGAGCGTCGAGAGGTGACGACAACTGCAGATCCTCCTCGTCCTCGTCCTTGTCCTTGTCCTTGTCCTTGTCCTTGTCCTTGTCCTTGTCCTCGTCCTGGTCCTGGTCCTCATCCTCATCCCCGTCCCCGTCCCCGTCCTCGTCCCCGTCCTCGACCCCGACCCCGTCCCCGTCCTCCTCCCCGTCCCCATCCTTGTCTTGGCTCACATCTCACAGAGGCGTCACTGTCATCTACTGTACGCACATCCTCGATGGCATGTCCGGTTGGGCAACGCGCGTGCTCTACATGTCGCAGGGATGTCTGGAGAGCTTCCAAGGGAAGCTGCTGGAGGAGGAGGGGGGCGAGAGGATCGGGTCGAAGCTCTATAGGTTCGTTCAGCGGCTCCTCATCAAGAGCAGACAACAGCCCGTCGCTGCGAGCACGTGAGCATGCACGCGGACTGCGCAGTGAGAGGTTCACTGCCGGCACAGGTTGGAGGAGAGGAGCGGGGGAGGTCTAGGTGTGGACACCTGCGTACTACCTGTGGGTTGGAGCCAACGTCAGACCCAGGTGAGGAGGAGGAGATGATCCATCAGTCCTCACCGGCATGCAAGATGCTCGGGGCGTTCGGTTCGCATTCCTGGATGGAGGAGGAGAAGGCTGAGGACGTGTCGCCGAGCGAGCTGCTGTAGGTGCTGCGAAGCCCCTCCTGCAGGCTGACGCATGTGGCAGGAACCTGGGAGATGAGCTTGCTAGACTGCGGGAGGAGGAGGAGGAGGACGGAGATCTGACTTCCGTGACACATCTTGTGGAGGAGATGGAAGAGCGCAATCGGAGAGATGAGCCTCCTCCTCTTGCAGCAGCAGCAGCTCCTCCTCTTCCTGCATGTCAGGCCGAGAACAAGGATGATGCTGATGTTGCTCGTCTCACCATGGCGCTGAAGATCGCCTTTGCAGGGTAGGACGGCTCCCTTTCTCCCCCTTCACTGTTTCCCTCACCCCACCGTTCTCTGCAGGCTCAAGGGCAAGATCGAAGGTGCTCAGAGCTCGTTGGAGCAGGGGAACATGCATCAGTTGTACGCGGCTCGCACTGAAATCGGTTTGCTTGTTTGTTTTGCACACAAACTGCTAACGCACCCACTAGCGCGCATATGGCAGACCATAGATTCGACCATGAGCGTTTACCAGGACAAGTTCGGTGAGACAAGAGGAACATGTGCGGGAGAAGATGACGATTGCAAGGATCTGAAGAGGAGCATGTCGAAGTCGAGAAGCCGATCAGGCTCGCTGACGTTGTCGAGGATGATCTACCGGTAATTCCTCCCTCCTCTCTACCTTGTCCTCACTTCAACCAGATTCCCAAGTCATCCGGCGACATCCCGTGGGGCTTCGACAGTCGCCGGCACAACACGGCGATGCTCGAGGAGTTCGACACTCAGGTGAGGAGGAGCGGGGGTGTGCATGGAGGTGATGGTGGAGCAGAACAAGGCCCACTAGAGGACCTTTAAGAAGAGGAGGAGCATGTTTCAGAATAAGACTTCAATCAATAAACTAGTACTTCATCCATCAAACAAGTCTCATCCCTACGATACGGGAGACCAGACGAACAGCCGCTTACCATGGGCGGTTGTCAAGGTCAGAGTTCCAGGAAGGCCAGGTGCCGTTGAAGGCAAGTGGGAGCTGCTCATGCTGGAGGGAGAAGTGAGGAGAGAACAGACAACGAAGTGGAAAAACTCACGTGCTGATACTCCTGACGCCACATCCAGAGGGTAGTGAACATTTCGACTTCTGAAAGAAACCATCAGAATCGGTCATGTACTGTCCATGGATGATGTACTTGAAAGAGCTATCCTGATCTCACCACAACTATATTCAACATTGTGTTTGCCTTACATGCAGATGAAACAGAGATATGGAAGACGACCGGAAAGAACGATGCAATGCAACCTTTCTCCTCCAGAAAGAGTCGGCTCCAAGTTCCAAACACTCTTCACATGATTCTCTTTTCCCTTCATACAACTATTCTACTCGTTTACCTTTGTGTACATTGATCTGCTCCTACATATCTCTTCTTCTAAACCTTCTCATCATCATGATCGCTCTTCAAACGTTCTCCAATTGCCATGCCGCTTCCCTCAGGTACACATTTCGCCATGCTCACCTTTTCGTCTTGCTGACCCTTCGCAAGAGCCAGCTTTAATCTACCCCTGGCTTTACTACCCCCACCTCCTACTTTCCCACCAAGTTTGGTCAGGAGCACAACTTGGGGTCATGCACCCACCAACATCCCTTACAAACCACCCCTATCTTTATAGTGGATTGCTCAATTTGGGTTACTTTACCTACCCCACCCTCTTGTTTCCCTCATGGACCTGCCAACCCACCCCTTGTTCCATCCATCGAAAAGACACCACGAAGAGGCAGAACAGAGGGGGTAGTGAAACCCCTGAAGAACGGATGGTGGGGTAGTAACTGATTTCTTCTGGGGTAGGGTCTTTGCGTTCCATTCACACCGGTATTTTTAATGCTAAATGGAGGGGTATATTCGTTTTTGTCCAATATAGAACAATGCTTGGATGGGGTGGTCTTCAATGATGCTAGGGTATAATCCCCTCCCATCCACGCAGGGTCGTGAAGAGGGTGGGTCAATAATGTTTCCTCTATTTGCAATTATTTTCACCAATAAACATACATACTTTTGATAATTTCAAACCATGAGCATAATGTCTTTCCAAATTGTAGTATTTGTGGAACTGTTAGGGTCTTGTCGGTAGAATCTTTAACTTCTACCTAGGCATATAAAACTTGAGAGCAGGCGAACGGGCAATCAAGCAGCTAAGGTGAAGCCACGAATGCACGAAAGCTTTCATGCACTATGTCAGGCGATGAAAACTTGAGATGTTGATGCTCTTGTGGCTCTCTTCCCCAGTGTTCCTGCAGTGATCTCTAGTGTTGCACTCTGTATGTGTGTTGTGAAGTTTGGTTGTTGGTAGCTTCACTCACTTGGTTGTTGTAGGATGTTCGCCCTTCTCTTCGATCTTGAGGATTACGCCACCACCTACCGCGCCACCCGCGATGCCTACTTGAAGGCTGCCAACGAGCTCAAGCTCGCCACCGGCCCCTACAAGGCTGCCCGTGACGCCTACGTCGCTGCCACCGCCACCTACACCAAGTCCCTCTACGAGTAAACTTAGCGCAGGGCGTTGTAATAAATTGTATCATCAATTTACAAGTGATCGCAATTCTCACACCCTGCCTCATGCACAACAACATGTCTGGAGCACTTCAGTCAAGGTATGCAATCTTAACTGAAATCTTGCTCTTTTGCAACATCCCTGCATCCACCCATAGAACATTAGGGATTGAAAATTTGATGCGATGGCAACATGTTCAATCTCTGTTTCCTAGTGACAATAGCGGGAAAGTTTATTCAATGAAATCTTCGTTCCAATGCGATCTTCGTCACTCGCTCGAGGTCTTTGAATCGTCATGCTTGCCAGGCTCCGTCTGTCCTCGGGTCACAAATTCATCTCTCCTCCTTTGACCTCAACTCTGCTCTCTCAACTCACCGTCCAGATCCTGATGGTTCCATCATCCGCACCGCTCGCGTATGTCTCTCCGTCCGGTGCTGCCGTGGAGAGCATCACCAAAACTCCTCCTTCCTCCTCTTCCCTCCCCCCTCCTCAATCTCCCTCGTTGAGCTCACGCACCGAAAGCAACGTCCCACACATGCCCGTGATGACCCTTGTTGCATTCGATCTCCTCCTGCCCTCACGCTCACTGGCCGCCTCCGAATCAGGTCACCGCCTCCTCACCCCGTTCTCGAAGTTGAACACGTGGACCCAGGGATCCGGCCAAGCCTTCAAGTCTCATCATTTTCAACGGAGTGGGAGTGAAGGAGACCTGATCAGCAGGACCTCCAGCAATGAAGCGTCTCCTGTCTGGCGATAAAGATGCTGAAGTAATATCCTGCTCCCCGTCACGCGAGGCTCTACTGACTGAGTAGATCCCACCTTCACTTTGGCACTTCCTCCTAGTGTTGGGTTCACGATAGGACAGTCCAAGCTCTTGATCATATCAAGTTCCTAGCATGGTCTCACGGAAGGGCCGTGAGTGTTCCTTCTATCCCTCACCTTTGTTCCCCAGAAATGAACCTGCGTTCCCGCGGTGACAGTCACAATCTCTCCGTCGTAAGAGAGTTGCATGCTATCAGCGGAGTGAGCGAAGTAGATGATGATAGATGACTCAAGCAAGGCTGCTTCATGCTCAACCTTGTGATCTCCTTCTGCACCTCTACGGTTTTGATCTGTGTGTTGCTCTTGAGGTCCCACACTCGCAGCGTCTTGTCCTCTCCGCCGCTGATCGCCTGCCCTTGCCGTGAAAATCAGCCCTCCTCCTCATCCACCTCACCTTTGTGCCACAGGGAAGGAACAGAGCAGATTTGACGCCCACAGTGTGTCCCTCCAGCTGCACAGGGTCAGATGACAACCTCGCAAGCGCTGAAGCGCCAGACCTCTGCTACGGGAGCGAGCTTCTCAAGGTCGAAGACTTTCAACTTCTTGAATTTTCCTGAGCAGAGGAGCTGGTGGCTGTTGACAGTACCGTCAACTGGTTGCTTCGCTCCCCTCTCCCCTACCTATCAGGGGAGAAGTCCACAGACTTGACGACATGCCCACAGTTGAAGTCATGGAGCTGATCGCCCGTCAGCGCCTGCAACGACTCGTGAACACGTCAAGAGAAGGACAATCTCAAGTCCTACATCCCACAGCCGAGCAGAAAAGTCTGTTAAGCAAGTCAGGTCTCCACATCGTATTGGCATGTTGCTGAACCTGCAGATCCCGTCGCAGCTCTCAGTGCCGGTCTGTCCAAGCGAGCTGACCACACTGCTCCCTTGTGTCCTTCGAAAGTCCCGACCCAGTCCCCCGTGTCTCCTCGTCGAAGCCTGTTTCATCAAGTTGAACACGGGCAGGAGAGTGATGTGTTCATACATTGGCTTGCCGTCCAGACAAGCAGAGATAAGAAAGACGCCATCGGGGGTGGGATGACTGGACCATCTCTCAGACATCATGATCACAGATCAAGACATCACCTGAATGAAACCTGAACTACTCCACGCGTGTGTCCAGGACACACCAGCGGCGTCTGAGTCTCTGCTCCCTCCATCTCTGATAAGGGCGATGTAAGAAAGCAACCGTCAATACGTGACAGCCATGCATATTCATAGCAAACTGCTACCAACTCTCCATTCACCACAGGAACGGGCCTGAGGAATTCTTTCTTGCATCTCGAGCCTGAGCTTCGGCAAACCAACTCTCCCCCCCCCGAATCCTCAAAGATTTCATTCACTACACTTTGTGCCCAACATCGTCTGGCTACAACTTTTCTCAATGTCATGTATTCTTAAGTCTCTTTCAGTGTATCATCTTGCTATGTACATCGCGCTTCTTGTCCTGCTGACTCCACCGCACTCCTCTGACCCTCTCCTCGCCCATTGCCCGCGTGATCAAGCACTACGATCCAATGAAATATAATTTGAAATATGCACCTCATATATTTCAACTCTACACGATGACATTTGAAATGCATATGCTGGGCCGGCGTGCGGGCCGGGGCCCGCTGGGCATCCGATCGGCCCCGGGCCGGCCGCGCCCGGCCGCGGATCATCACTGTGACTGGCAGGCTCACTGAGTGGCAATTATGGGCAACCGGGCCGGGCGGCCCGGTGACAAACTTTTCAAGTCACAGTCACCCGTCTCTTGCTGCCACGATGTTTCAGAAATAACCTACTGGCGTCATAATAGAATTTGCCAACTTACTTGGCCGCAACCGTTTTCTGAGTCCTCAGTGACTCAGTGAGACCGGGCCGGCATGATGCAAACTGATTGCCGCAGTGCTCCGCTGGCTGACTCGGCCAGTCGGACCCGAGAGTGACTGAGGAAGAAGTGGCTCTCCAAAGGCCCGCAAGATTTCGGTAGAACCGACAAAAGATCATCGCGGCTACACACAGAGGCTCGGCTGACAAGATGAGGTCAATGTATCGCGTTCTTGATCATCAGGCAGTCTTACTACGGAAGTTGTCGCAGGTGCTGGAACGGTCGCCAACCAAATTGATCAGGGCCTGAGGAGGCAGTGGATCGCCGCAGGAATTTCCCTATCACCTCTTGCTGATCATGTGTTGTCAGAGTCAAGCAACTTCGGAGGCGGTGACCGGGTCATGGGCGATGGCATCGTCCTGAGCACTCAGGCATTTGCCTTGAGGAGCCTACTTTGTCCAGGATGGTCGATGGAATGAGGTCCAGTCTCGTCGGAAATTTCTCACGAGTTTGCTGCCACTGTAGCTGCTCAAATGGATCTGGAGACAGGCCATGACCTACAAGCGCCTGTCTAGCTTTCTTCATATCCCTATTTTGGCATTGCTCAACAGCCGAGAGGATTTTCTTCTTCTCCAACTGCTCGCTCTCCATCGCTGGCTGCTGTACCCCCTCACTCCGGCGCATGGCCCGGCCCAGAGTGTGAGCGGCCTGAACTTTGCCGATTAGGTTGTTGGCCGGTTTACCTTGCGATGCCCGCTGTCTCGTAACTCGCCCTGTCCCAGTTGATCCTGCCGTGGACTGCTGTGTGACATCCTGTTGACCTCCACTGCTGAAAACCGCTTGGCCATCTTGGTCAACAGAAACACCCTCATCTAGTTTCAGCAGGGTCTTCCACTGATCTCCCTCAAGTTGGAGGAAATGATGGATACGGTAGCTCACATCTCGGTTTTGTCCGAGGTTGCAAGGACTGGTTTCACTCTCAGCAGGAGACTCAGTGGGAGACATGCCACAAGCTCCGGATAATCTTAGCTCCTCGGAGGCTCGCAATGCAGGTCCGGGTAACCGTGCAGCAGGTCTAGCGTAAACTGTAGCGCACTCTTCCACTTATGAATCGTCTGGCGATTGAGGTGTTTGATGGTTGTACGGTAATGGAAGGATTGCGAGCCAGCAGTTCTAGAAGTTTATGTGGACACTTTTGAGCAAAGAGAGGGAGAGCTCTGTGCCAATTCCATGTACCACAAGGCATGTCTTGTGTACGCAGGTTGTCAAAGAGGGCTGCGCGGAAATCCGAACCAGGGTCCTCCGACGGGAAAGGATCGGCCGGTTGAGGAGGAGGCGGTGGAGGTGTGGGGCTGACTGTAGGCTGATCGATGGGAGCCTCGGAGTCCGCTGGGTGCCTCCGGGGGGTCGATGAAATCTTGCCTGCTTCCGAGGTCTTCGGTTCCCCGAACCCCCTGCCGACCTACCCGAGGAGGCAATGTCATCCTGCGGAGGAGAAGCTGCAGAGAGAGATTGTCCCCCCAGCATGTCAGAAGTCCGAAGCGGATCCTGCCGCGTGACTCAGAGTCAGAACCTTACCGTAGTACTGGGAGCCTCTTGGGACACAGGGCCTGTAGTCCGCCGAAATCACCCGGCCCGCCGCGCCCCGGCCCGGCCGGTACGACGGTAGGCTACGGTGCTTGCCGGGTTCAATATTCAAACAGTTCGGACTATGCCGTTAAGGAACAAACAACAGTAGTCCGGAACTAGAAGTTCTAGAAGCCTCTCCTGCGATTCACAGCAGGTCACAGACTCACCGAGTCATCGAGGCAGCCTGTCCGAGGCGAGTCACAGATCGACTTAGTTGACCGTTCGATGAGGCCGTTCGACGGTGACCGACGGGTACGCCGCACTAACCCTTCGGATAGTTTTGTTGTACCGTGTTACTTTGTGTTACTTGCCTGTTATACTACCACACTGCTTCACTGACATCACTGTCATGGGCCTCCACCCCCTCAGCTGACCTCATGAGGGTACTACCCCCCGGGCCCGGCTCCCCTTCATGTCTAGATGCGACTAACAGCCGTTACCGTGACGCCGTCCTGCTGCCCTCGTGACAGGTAACCACCGTCAGCAACGCGTGACACCTGTATTCATGTGCCCGACCTGCCCCCGTAGATGATCGGACCTACCTTCCGTCCGAGGGAACGATTTGAGGACCCACCCCCTCGGCAGGGATACTTCGCCGAAGGGGAGATGTTCGTTGAGAGCTGTCACATGTGCTGAGCCACTTATGAAATCGAGTTGTTTGGACTCCATTCCGGTACCAGTTTTTCTTTCTACCCCTCCTTTTGATGGCTTTTGAAAGGCTTCTGCAATCTGCTGACATGATGTAGTAAATCTGTTCACAGAAGAGTCCTGGGAAAACTCATCTTTTCGTATCTAGATTACATGACCCCTACCTCCCTCTTGTACTGTCGACCTGTGGAGTACCCCGCGCCTCTGCACCTGAAACTCCTTGCTCCTGCTCCTCCTGCTCCTCCTGCTCCTCCTGCTCCTCCTGCTCCTCCTGCTCCTCCTGCTCCCCCTGCTCCCCCTGCTCCTCCCGCTCCTCCTGTTTCCTTGTATCTTTTGGATATCAGCTTCATGAATAGATCACATTCTCAAACCGCCTCAGACAGACAGATCTTCCTGTTCCCAAGGAGAAAACTTGGGCAAAAGGTCACTCCGCACAAAGGGAGGAGGCCCATTGCAATCGATCTTGCTGTTCTGGAAAAATACTTTCACCTTCCACAAAATAAAGCAAGTGTTGCTCTTGGAATCTCTCTTACTGCATTGAAACAACTCTGTCGCAAGCTGGGCGTAACAAGATGGCCTTATCAGCGCAAGAAGAAAGACCGGAGATGTTCAAGAAAGAAGAAGACTGACAAAGACTTGTCCAAATGCCCTTCAATAAAGACGCCAGCTGAAATCGCGGGAAGGAGAAATTTGGTGACTATCGACAGCAAATCAGAGCAGAGCGAATGCGCAGCATTATCCTGCACCAGTGCATCCTTTGATTTCTGCAAAAGTTTGCGCGCAACAGGGAGCGAAGAGTCTACATCTGCTACAGCTTTGGAATCTGATGAGTTCCATTGGAGACCAATCAACAGAGAATGGATAGAGTGGTATATCAGCTGCGAGGACAGCATCGAGGTTTGAAGTTGGGATTACACTTCCTTGTCTTGCGAGACAGCATCATGAGAAATTGATTGCGTCTTCGGACAGGTGATAAGTTGAGTTGGACAGAAGAAACGATAGTGTGGATTTTGTAGATTGTAGTAAATGCCGTAGGGTGAGATTTCAAGTTTGTGTCGTTGAGTTGTAAGAAATGGTGTGCTAAAACAATTTGACCTTGTTGGTGAAATGTAAATCCGTGTGCACCTTTTGAAGCTAATATATGGCGTTGTAAGCGCTTTCGATGAATAATTGGCATTCATTGGATTATTAGGTTGAACAACTGATCACATGTTGCAAGTTCATATACTATCCACAGTCCCCACCGCTTTGCAGGTTGTACACGAGCAGTGAAACATGAAGGGACTGATAGATGAAGATCACTATCTCTGTATGTGAATTTCATCTCGTGCAATACCTCACTGGAAAAGCTCCTTCTGCTGATCGTACTGGGTACACGACTTGCATTCCATACTTGTGTTGCTGCAATGCTGCTGGTTTTGGAGCTTTTCTCATTAAACTTGAGTCTTGCATGCTAAGATCACACGGATGGTTCGTATAAGAGTACTTGACATCTGGTTGTTCGCTGCTGTATCCTACCTGATCGCCTCCCAATACGCTTTGTATAGAACCCGAGTCCTCCTTGTTATGGTTCCTGCTCCCTTGCATCCAACGCTTGGCATCCTCATCCGCTTCATTTCTTTAACCTATTCATCCTCTTTCACCTTCATTGGAACAATCTTTGTCTGTCGCTCCCCCTCTGTCTGACTGAATGTCAGACCCACTTCCCTTTGGGCCCTCTGCCTGTATAATCTGTTGTGCCTCAGTACCTCTAACCCGCCTGCCTGCCTCTGCTTGGCTGGCTGGCTGGCTGGCTGGCTGGCTGGATGACTGCCTATACACTGCCTTTCTCTTGCTTTCTTGCCTGCCTGCCTGCCTGCCTGCCTGCCTGCCTTCTCCTCAGTAGTCGGTCGGTTGGTCGGTCGGTCGATCCGTCAGTCAGTCGGTCGGTCAGTCGGTCGGTCAGTCAGTCAGTCAGTCAGTCAGTCAGTCAGTCAGTCAGTCAGTCAGTCAGTCAGTCAGTCAGTCAGTCAGTCAGTCAGTCAGCCAGTCAGTCAGTCAGTCAGTCAGTCAGTCAGTCAGTCAGTCAGTCAGTCAGTCAGTCAGTCAGTCAGTCAGTCAGTCAGTCAGTCAGTCATACTCGAGGTGACTTTCTCTTTGGTCTCCTACTGGTGCAAACTGTATCAGTGAGTCGTTGTAAGAATCCTGAGGGGGGGTGGGGGGTCATGGGAAGGTAGATTTAGAGGGGTTCTTGTACGTCACTTGTGTCTGAGATTGTGAACGTTTGGGCTATATCATAGTTAATTGAGAAGACATATATGAAATGCTGAAAGTAAGGGGAAAAGAACATCGCAGGTTGCAAATGGCATTTTGTCTCTTGGGGGGTGGTGACTTTTGTGGGTGGGGTGGAGAACAGCAGGTTGCGCATGAAAGGTGATGGACGAAGAGCGATGAAGGGGGAGGGAGGTAGAGGGAAGAGAGGAGGAAGATAGAGCAGAAGGAGGAGCAGGAGGAGGAGCAGGAGGAGGAGGAGCAGGAGGAGGAGCAGGAGGAGGAGGAGGAGGAGGAGGAGGAGGAGGAGGAGGAGCTGGGGCAGCAGCAGCAGCAGCAGGAGCAGCAGAGCGGAGTGAGGAGAGGGTTGGGAGTATGAGGGCAAGGTGTAGAGCATCGGCGGAGGGCAGAGGGAGGGAGGGGAGAGAGGCTTTAGCAGTGAGAAGAGATCTGACCGAGTCTTAGAAGGTCTAGAAGACCGAGGGAGAAGGGTGGGGGAAGGAGTTGATGACGGCGAGATGGCTGAGACGTTGTTGACTCGGATTCCTCGAGGTGGTGAAGGTGGCACAAGACCTGAGGATCTAGCGATGGGAAAGCATCCAGTGGTTCCTTCAAATGCGGATCCGAAGCATGACGAGCAAACTGAGGAAGGGGCGATGCTGGTGGACTTGGAGGCGACAATTGCTGATTTGAAGTCTTGGAGCAAAGTATGGAAGGTACGGCTAAAGTTTGGCGCCCTGATGGGATGAATGATCCCCTTTCCAGGGATACCTGGACATGTTCTTGTTCTTCGCATTCTTTGCACTCTATCTCTATGTTCTCATCCAGCAGTTGGAGGTTTGTTCTGGAACACCCCACAAGTATCCTGACGCCCCACGTGTTCAGATTAGCAAAGTATACATGATAGACAATGCCCTTCGAGAGGCTGTAGTCGACGAATCAAATTCTCTTCAGGATGTGTCGACGTTTGGAGATTTCTTCAACTAGTGATTGGCGTGTGATCTCCTTGCCTTGCTCTGACCTCAACCTGACAGTCTTCAAAACCAAATCATGCCCAACGTGTTCCCGGAGTCCTGGTACAACGGCGACGCTTACAACACCAACGAGAGCGGCTACCTGTTGAGCTACAACAAGCTCGTCGGAGGGCTGCTGATCAATCAGCAACGAGGGTTGGTGAAGGTAAGAGGAGGAGGAGATCTTTTAGTATGCTTGCTGTCAACAGCCTCATTTCTTTCTTCTTCAATTCCCAAAGAAATTCTGCAAAGCGCCGATGTACAACTGCTCGAAGCTCGTGGACGGGGAGCTCAAAGACAACTGCACCAGCTCCTACAACAACTTCTACCCGATTTGCTATGATCAGACCCCGATGGAAACCATCGTTCCAAAGGAGCAACGGGTCCAGTATGAGAATGTTCCTTGGACAGTCAAACTGGATGAATACCGCAACATCGTTCCGGATCAAAGGTACGATGTTCATCTTTTCCTGCAGGTGAAACCTGTCGTGATCTTGTGCGACTCAGCTGCCCTCCAACGTCTCCTCATGACGTCAACGCTACAAGGGACGATCCGAACTTTCCCGGCTTCTGGAAGAGCTTTACCTATGAAGTCCCCAACGCAACCTCAGCTCCTAATTCGCTGGGCTTTTGGTCCAGCAGCAGCGGGGTGATTTCACCCCAATATGAGAATGGCGGCTACAAGACCTTCCTAGCCCTGGCTGACGGCCCTGCTCGCAACCAGCAGAAAGTTCAGTTCCTACAAGACTACCGATGGCTTGATACGTAGACTCGAACTCCCACTCACCTCCCGAGGAGCTGATGTCCAGCTGACAGGTTCACCCGCAAGGTAGAGATCAGCTTCGCCGTCTACAACGGGATGCTGCACATGTTCACCTTCGTCAAGATTCGATTCGGGTTCTCAGTGTCGGGGACGTTCCTTCCCTTCAACACCAAAGGAGGCACCATGGTCGACATTAAGGTCAGCCGCAGATATCAGTCTCCTACTCCTCCTCCTCCTTCTCCTCCTCCTCTCCCGCCTCCTCCTCTCCATCTGCTAACGAGCTGAGTCACCAGTCCATCAACATGGAGCCGTATCGGATCGCGCAAACTCACGGATGCCTCAAGACGGTCGAGGAGCTCGACAAGTGCAACAATTCCACCCAGCTTGACAAGACCTGCAACCTCTGCACGCCAGGGTCCAAGAGCGACACCATCAGACTCGTAACGGGAGCTTGTTCTGCCTCCTCCACTCACTCCCTGCCAGGCCTTGGAGATTGTTCTCCTTGTTTGGATCTTCAACAACATTGCTGTTCTCCTCCGGTACAGGCAATTCGAAGAAATGAGCCGTGATTGTGCTTGCGCGCAGGACTGCTGCCGAGGTTTTCATCACGCAAGGATGGTCAGGGATTGTCAAGGAAGACGAGAATGGAAAGGAGATCAGCGAAGGAGGGCTTTTAGCCTTCCTGACAGACAAGTGGACTCTTGTAGACGCTCTCAACTACATCCTCTTTGTCTACTACATCGTTCTCCGCATCAGTTTGATCCAGATGATCACGCATGAGAACAATGTCATCAAGGTGGTCACCTCACCCTGTGTCTGCCTTTGTGACTGGGAGTTGCAAGGTTCCCACCAACCGATACGAGCTCATTCTAGAGCGAGCCTCTGCAATCATCAGAATGCAGCTCTTCGGCAACTTTTTCAACATTCTCTTGTGATCTCCTCTCCTCTCCTCTCCTCTCCTCTCCTCTCCTCTCCTCTCCTCTCCTCTCCTCTCCTCTCCTCTCCTCTCCTCTCCTCTCCTCTCCTCTCCTCTCCTCTCCTCTCCTCTCCTCTCCTCTCCTCTCCTCTCTTCCCTTGCCCTATCTCTGTCTCTGACAGCTTGATGGATGCAGGTCCCTCCTCCGCTGCTTCAAGTTCTATCGCTTCCAGCCAAGGCTGGCCATCATCAACAACACCATCGAGACTTCCATCCCCGACCTTTATCACTTCCTCCTTATGTTCATCACCTGTCTCTTCGGCTTCGCCGTCATGTCCCATGTTCTCTTCGGGCCTCAGATGAAGATCTTTGCGACCCTCGGCGACGCGCTCGGAACGGGATGGATGATGTATCCTCAGCGCTTCTCTTTCCTCTTGCTCACCTCAGATCGCAGGATGCTCGGAGCCGGGCTCGACCGCTACGCAACGATGGCGTACGTAGACGGCAAGATGGCAGTCATCTTCTACATCGCCTTCATGTTCCTCATCTTCATCATCCTCCTCAACGTTCTTCTCGCCATCTTGGTCTCCCTCGACTCGAGCGGCTGGCATGCTTCCGCCTGATCCCCGCGCAGGTTGACTCCTACATGGAAGCCAAGGACGCGACTGTGCAAAAGTACGGCGGGGATGAAGATTCGATCCCCTCCATCGCCAGCGACATGGTGCAAATCTCCCGCCACCTCTTCTCCTTCGATGCCGCACGGGACGAGATCGTGCTGGAGGTGCGAGTCGGAGGAAGGGAGGAAGAGGAGAAGGTGGTGGTGGTGATCCCCATGGTGGTAGTGGAGGAGGAGGAGGAGATGGATCAGAGCAAGGGAGGATGCGGATGGAGAGAACAAGCACTAGGGAAGGAGAAGGTCAGCTCACGGCCTTGCCTCGCAGGCAGCGTTGCAGCTGGTCAAGGTCAAGCCGCAAGCAACCGTCGACGAGCTCTTCCTCGCCATCCCCTCGGAGCTACGGGAGAGGGACAAGATCTCCGTAGGGAAGGTGGCGAGGAACGGGGGACTGGTGAGGCACCTGCATCGCTGTTGGCGGCGTCTGACACGACTGAAGCAATTCGTGGAGGAGGAGGAGGAGGAGGAGGAGGAGGAGCAAGTGACTGCAATCAAGAAAGCCCCGCAGGGAAGGCAACTAGAGCTCCTGCAGAAGATTGTGGAAGAGATGCAGGTGAAGGCAGTGAGCTCTCTTTCCGTTGCCCATGACACCCCGCGTGCAGCTCTACAAGTCTCTTACTGCTCCAGCCAACAAGCCAACGCATGGAGACTCGAGATCATCTGAGTTCGCCATCCGCACGTGATGACCCGGCCTCACACGATTATTGTTGGAAAACTCCATCTTTTCGTCAACAATGAAATCCTAGTTGTTCTAAATCTACTGTTTCCTGAAGGCAGCAGTAAAGTCCTATCGGTATCGCCCCCGTCACGTGTGTGAAGCTTTCAGGAATCCTGTAGAGGCTGATCGGAGACACACACTGCGAGATGCTCTCCGAGGGTATGTTGTTGATGACCGTGTCATTCGGGCAGCGAGTACAGTTACCGGCACCGACCCAGGCACACTTGCAAGTGTTCACATCAGGAGGCGGTGTTCGGGGCACTGTACCCCATGTTACACTAACACTGGCTGGACGAAGTGCTCGCTATGTTGGACTGTGAGTTGGGAAAGCAGACAACGCAGGAGTTTGGCCGGTGTTCATCCTTGAAGGCGTTATTGGTGCGTTTTCCGAACATCCCACCCTCCCATCCTTTACCGCCCCTCTCTTCTTCCTTTTATGGCGTTGATGAGCAACTATGTATCCGCGTCATGAGTATTTATATAGTAGATTCACGATTGATTTTGTGGATCTTCTCTTCTCTGTAAGAAAGGATCGCCAACTTTGATTAGAATAAGCTTACTACACGGGAATGTGGGCGCATATTTAACTGAAATCAATTATTTTCGTCAGCAATGAGTTTATGTGGGCGCATATGATACTGAAATCATCTCTTTTCGTCTAGTGAAATCAGAATAAACTGTTTCCCGAAGGCAGCAGTAAAGTCCTCCTCCTCCCCTTTCTCTCTGACTATCTGAACTCCATGTCCCTCCCCTCCCCTTCCGCCCCTCTACCCCCTCCTGCCCTCTCCTCCTCCCCCACCAAGGTCTTCCTCTTCCCCCGAAGCAAGTCTGGCCGCAAGCTCCTCCCTCACAAGGGAAGGAGACCTCAGGCCTTCGACCTCCCTGCCCTCCAGAGTCACTTCCACCTCCCCCTCCTCCAGGCCAGCGCCGCCCTTGGCATCTCCGTCACTGCCCTCAAGAAGCTCAGTCGCAAGCTCGGCATCGGGCGGTGGCCCTACCAGAGGAGGTCCACCCCCACTGCCTCCCCTCGGAGAGCCGCCAGGCGCCACAAGCCTCCCGCATCCTCCATCTCGCCACCTGCAGGCAGCCGCAAGAAGACCGGCTGGGAGCCCATCAGCCGGGCGTGGATCGAGTGGTACATGAAGTGCGGGGACGGCAGCGAGGCGATGCAGGACGAGAGCCCGGTAGGAGCAGCGAAGCAGCTGTTGGCTGAGTGCTGAGTGCTGAGAGGTGAATGGTAACAACATCGTACCTGCCTTGACATGTCATGTGTCCCTTCATCCCTGTGAGCGCCCCGGTGTGTGCGTTGAGATAAAGAGAAAGCAAGAGTTTACTTCATCGCCCTCTCACTCGCTTACTTCCCTATCCTCTCCTCGAGAGCTCCAAACAAGAGGTCCATGTAGTGACGTGGCCGAGGGATGTAGCGCCCGTCTATACTCTGACCGTCGGGGCCGATCTGTGAGGGGTATCAGGATACAGCAGGCCAACAGATACAAGACATGCCTGCTCCTCGAGCTGCTGCCGCAAGCTCCTCCAATCCACCCGCGACACCGCTTGCACCTGCGCCAGACCCTCACGCTTGCCCAGCTACCTTCCACCACCGACCTCCTCAGGCGCGAACTTGAGGTCGTCCAGATGGCCCTCGTACTTGAGGAGGAAGATGTCCTTGTACTCATTGCACCTGTACCACGACAAAATGAAGGGCAAAGAGAGTAAGCGAGAGGAGGAGGAGAGGGGAAGACGAGGAGAATAAGGAGGAGAGGGGAAGAGGAGGAGGAGAAGGAGGAGGCACAAACTCACAGGAAGTCGCCGGTGATGGGGGAGGACCCTGCCATGGAGGTGGCGATGGTTCCAAGGTACTCCTGCATGTTACCATCACCTTCGTCGGAGGTTCAAAGAGAGCAGACGACTCATACCAGCTCTTCTTTCTTGATGTCCAGCCCGAGCTCTTCCTTGGACTGTCGCACGGGTGACCTCGATGGCACTTCACCTCAGCCTCACTTCTTTCATCGCAGTCTCGATCACCGAGTCCCCGCTAGACACGTGTCCTGCAGGCGATCAGACCCACTGGCGGCATGGCCTCTCCTCGCGCGTACCAGCTATGCTCACGTCCCACTTCCCGGGGAAAGTATCTTTTCCTTCCGACCTGCACGGTGTTGATCTCACTGTCAAGCCGCTGAGAGCAGTCGCCATGGCGGCACCTCTGCTGGATGATCAGGTTCCCCTGCCCATCATACAACCAGATGTGGATAGCCCGATGCCAGTCTCCTTGCGTGTGCACCAACTTCCGTTGCCTGCTGATCCCCGCCCTCTCCGGTTCTCCTCGGAAGCCGGGGATCTGGGTGGAAGCGAGCAAGCTCAGCAGGTATGCAAGGGAGCGACCGGAGCCTCTCACCGACGACGGCGGTTTGTAGACATCAAAGAGCTCGGAGAGGTCTTGTCCTGTCATACAGTCAAGCGCCTGCACCGGCCACGAGAGGCTGAGACGCACCTGGGGCAGCCATGGAGAGCGCTCGGGTTCTGAAGGCACTCTGTGACAATCTCTCAGTTGCATGCTCAGCCTTCTTGCTTCTCACTCGAAGGGTCACCGATGACTTGCTAGCAACAAGATGGATGGGAATTGATCGTAGGGCAGGAGCGAATGCCTAGAGCAGGCCTTTCCAGTCAACTCTCTTCCTTTTGTCCTGATGGTATCATGCTTTTCCCGCGCCCTCGTCTCGCCCCACGTCTCCCTCTACTCTTCTTGCGACACCTCCCCTACCTCCTCTCTTTGCGTCTTCTCCTCCCTCCTCTCTTCGCCTCCTCTCTTCCTCTCCCGCCTTTGCCTCTTCCTCTCCCTCCTCTCTCCGCCTCCTCTCTCCGCCTCCCCTCTTCCTCTCCTCTCTTCGTCTCCTCTCTTCCTCTCCCCTCTTTGCCTCTTCTCCCCCCTCCTCTCTCCGCCTCCTCTCTTCGCCTCCTCTCTTCGCCTCCTCTCTTTGCCTCTTCTCCTCCCTCCTCTCTTCCTCTCCTCTCTTTGCCTCCTCTCTTCCTCTCCTCTCTTCGCCTCCCCTCTTCCCCTCCCTCCTCTCTCACTCACTTGGGTTGTTCTCGCGAGCATCAGAAACAGCAGCCAGCGCATCCTTGCATCGTTCCAGCAGAATGTATCCATAGACCGTTACAAATCCGTTTCAAAAAGCTTGAACTTGTGACTCAGCCGCGAGTCACACACTGCCGGTGCCCCCCGGGCCCGGCGGCCCGGCCGCTGCCGGGCCCGGCCCAGTGGCACTCAGTAGAGTCCGGGTCCCGAGTCCGACGGTCGCCGGAGTCACTGTCAGCCGTTGATCGGCCCGGGCCCAGCTGGCCTGCGGCCGAACCGTGAATGTTCACACAGGACGGGGTCACGTGATGAGCGTATGGCATTTACCGTTAGTACTACCGTTGAAGTTACAGTCATAATCAAAGTCATCGAGTACATCCCAACCACTCAGGCTCGTCCAGCACCAACACTTCCTCCTCCTCTCTCCATCCATATCGCCGGAGCGCGTCCATCATCCCAACATGAGATCTGCAGCAAAAGAGTCAGGGCTCCAGTCACGACCCGTCACCCTCGCCTGTCCCTCGACATGTCCCAGACTGTGTGCCCGTCGTCCGTCTTCCTCCCAGGGTCTCCCCCGTACGCCAGCAGCAGCTCCATCATGGCCTGCACGCCGTCACCGCGAGCCCTCGAACCTCCTCTCCTCACCGGGCTGCGAGAGAGCGCTGAATGGTGCAGAGCCGTCCAGCAGCACTCGTTGGCCGCGTTCACATCCGCTCCGGCCTCCATGAGGAGATGCACAGCCTTGCAAGAGGGTGAGAGGAGGAGGAGGAGGAGGAGGAGGAGGAGGAGGAGGAGGAGAAGGAGGAGGAGGAGGAGGAGGAGGCAGGAGGAGGAGGAGGCAGGAGGAGGCAGGAGGCAGGAGGAGCCTCACGTTAATGTTGTTCCAGTACGCTGCGTAGTGCAGAGGAGGAGCCTGAGAGATGCAGCCGTGAGAAGTTGAGGAGGAGGAGGAGGAGGAGGAGGAGGAGGAGGAGGAGGAGGAGGCAAAGAAGATACAACAGGAGAGCAACCAAGGAGGAGAACAGGAGGAGAGAAAGAGAGAAACGATGGGGGAGGCAGCAAAAGAGAGAGAGGAGGACATCATGGCAGGAAGCTTCACCCCGAACGTGTTGTTGATGTGAACACTCGCTCCATGCTCGAGCAAGATCTGCATGATCTTGACAGCAGGGCTCAGGAGAGCAGCTAGATCTTGGCAGGAAAGAAAACCTCAGTCAGGCCCAAGGAAGCAGCGTGATGGAGAGGAGAAGCGGCGCCATGCAGCCTGACTCTGACGTTCATCATGCGCGACTTCTGCGCTAGAGTCTGTGCGAGCCCTGCGTGATCGACCTGATGGAACATGTCAGGTTGAAGAGGAAGAGATGAGGGCGAGGGGTAGGGGGAAGGGGAAGAAGGAAGAGGAAAGAAGAGGAGGTGGCGGGGAGGAGGGAAAGGAGTAGAGGGAGGGAGAGGAGTAGGGGGAGGATGTGGTTTTGATGATTGAACAATCATAATGGGCAGGATTTACGTTGGCTCCCTCGGAAATGGCTCGCAGAACGCTTTCTGTGTTGTTGTTTCTTCATTGTGTCAGCAGCACATGCAACATCGGCAGGAAGAGACTCACCGAACAGCCTCGATCAAACTGACTGCCATCAAGTCTTCGCTCGAGATGTTGGTAGCATGTCTGCACGGGGTGGTTCAGTGACTCATGTGGCATTCCTATCGCGATCGAGTGTCACTTTGTACGGATCTTCAGTTTGTTAAATTCCTGGTAATGATCGATCAAACAGGTTGAACGCTCTCAACAATGCTCACGTTGTTCAACTCCATCACGAAATTCCGCTTGAAAGGTGACTGACATTTGCACTGTTACCTTCCATCGCATGCTATGTGATAAACTCACCACGTCTTTCACTTTGTTTGCAAAATCGACTGAGCGAAATGTCAATGTGGAAACGAAAAAAGGCGAGAAGGGAGGATAAGCAATGAAACGAAGTCAAGGAAAGCAGAGCAAAGAGGAGAGGATGGAGAGGGGGAGAGAGTAAAAGAGAAGAGAGGGCCAAAGATGGGAGGAGGAGGAGAGGAAGGGGAGGCGGGGGAGGGAGGAAGAGGAAGAGGAAGAGGAAGAGGAAGAGGAAGAGGAAGAGGAAGAGGAAGAGGAAGAGGAAGAGGAAGAGGAAGAGGAAGAGGAAGAGGAAGAGGAAGGGATACGGAGAGATGCTTCTGTTTACGTTTTTCCTGGCATCATGCTCAAGGACAACAAGACTGAGCAAGTCAGTTACCTGGAGCTTTCTCCTCGTGACTCTCGACGGCTCTTGAAACATGGGGCGATCCTTCACCAACTCGTCATCGTCTTACGGTGAGCAGGGCACTGACCTCTTCCGAGCTCTCCAGCTCCATCGTCTCGTAGCCAGCATAAGGGTCCTCGGGCTTCTCACTCCCGCTAGCTGCTTGCTTGCTCCTGTTGCTCTCGGCAACCTTGATGGAGGAATTGTGCTGACTCTGAACCTGCGGGCTCGTCTTGCTGTTGTTGCTGGGGGGCCGGGCAACCTCCTGGGGTGCTGCATGCCTGAGGCCTGGCGACTTAGCGGCAGGGGGACGAGTGAAGTTTCTGGTGCTTGAAGGGAAACTGCTTCCTCCTCAGCGAGGGATCGGACGCTCTCTGTGAAAGACTTGATCCTCTGCCTCATAGTGTCCTCCCATTCGCTCTCCTCCACCATGACCCTCCTGCTCGCCGCCGCCTGTGACTTGGACAGTCTGTCATGCTCAAGGTCGCCATGCAGGCAGGCGTCGACTCCTCCTCCTCGGAGCTGTAGTTGCCTCAACACTCCGTTCCCTCCTGCTCCCGTCACGCTGGTGAGCACCAGGAGAAAGAGTGTCAGCAAGTCATGCTGAGCTCTGCTCACCGCAGACATGCGAGGGAGGGAGGCTGAGGGAGGCGAAGAGGGAGGAAGGGATGCGGCAGGTAGAGATGCGGACGAGGCAGGCGGAGGAGGAAGGGGCAGAGAGATGATGGTGGTGACAGCGGGAGGGAGGGGGGGGGGGGGGGGATGCAAGGGGGGTGGCAGGGAGGAGGTTGACGGGGGTAGGGCAGGGAATCCTGTTTGGGACGGGGCGCAAGTGAACATTTAATTTGATGGTCCACGGGAGCAGATGGAACGGGGGAGGGAGGGGAGGGGAGGGACGAGACGGGAGGGGAGAGGATCAAGGTTACAAACGGGTAGAGAGGAAGAGGGGAGGAGGGTTGAAACATTTCATTGCAGCAAGAAAGGAACATTTTGCTATCAAGATTCTACACTGAGACGACAGAAAACTACAGGAAGGATAAGGCAAAAGAGGGAAAAGCGTGGGAGTAGAGTTGAGGGATGGAAGGGGGAGATGAAGAAGAGGAGAGAGAAAGAGGCGGGAGGAGACGCAGGAGGAGGAGCAAGAGGAGGAGCAAGAGGAGGAGCAGGAGGAGAGGCAGGGTAGAGGAGCTCAAGATCCGATCGTCAGCTTGTCCGGATTGCCTTCAACTTTGCAGCTGCCGGCAACGGGTGAGGAGGACGAGGAGGAGAAGGAGGAGGGAAACAGTCGCTGGTACCTGAAGACAAAGGATATCACTCCCTCCCAGGCCCTCTGGAGTACGTCGTCCACGACCTACAAGGCGGCAGGGTCAGGTTACTCGCACCTCCCTCTGTTCACAGGCAGTTACTGTATCGGGAGAGTCATGGTGGCCCCAGAGGTGGAGGTCCTCCATGGAGGGGAACCCATCCTGTTCCTGTCTCAGTACCAAACCTGCTCCCTGCTCTTGACCTGCTCAGCGCGCATGGGAGCCTGAAGCGTGAGCGAGTCGAAGGTGTCGGAGACTGTGTCGGTCCTGTGCCATGGCTGTCACAGTCCCGTGGACCCCCGGAGCAGAAAGACCTCAGAGTGAAGAGATCTCGGAGGTCTTCTGTGGAGACGCTTTGCATCTTGTTGGTCGTCAGCGGGCGAGCAGCAGGTGCTGGCAGGGCGTGACCTGAAGCTCGGACTCGAAGAGACCTCCCTGCGACTGGTCAGTGCTGTGCGTGTCGCAATGCTCTCAAGCGAAGCACCTGCAAGCCTTCCTTGGACAACTGACGCTGATACACCTGAGTGAAGAAAGTTTCACTTCCCCGGCAGTCTGCGCGTTTCCTTGCCTTCTCCTCTATCGTTCCAGTGGAGAAGAATCTGTACTCGAACACTCTGCAAACCAGTCAGAAAGCTCGTCGACCACCGGCGTCAGCACCTTCTCTTCTGCCCGTCTCGCCAGATTCGCGCGGCCGCCTGCGCAGATTTGAGTTGCGCACAAGAACGATGAGGGCGAGACTTGTTTGTCGTTGGCTGGGTTCCAGTCAGGGTCGAACAGGACAAGTCGGGAAGCTCCAACGAGGTTCAAGCCGCAGCCGCCTGCATGTTGGATCAGGAGGAACACATGGAGACCGGCTGCTCACCAGCCTTGCTGCTCAACAGGAAGGCGAACTGATGCTGGGTAGGGTCGTTGAAGACATCCACCTGTAGGAATGCGTTCAGCGCATCAGTGAGCCTTGGGAGCGACTTCACCAGTTTTTGTCGTTTCTTGACGGACGTTGTACCATCCAATCGCACAAAGGGATAGTTGCATGTTCGACAAATGTTTTGAAATAGATCCAGAGTCTGACATGCTCTCAACACACTTGTGACTATCCTGATCTCTCACCTGGGTGTAGTTTGATATGAGAACAATCCTTTCTTTCTTCTCATGGTACAGGATGTGCAACATTCGCTCGAGGACAGCCAGTTTCCCGGAAAACCTGCACAGTGGTCACCAGAGAGTTGGTGAGTGCTTACACGTATGCTCTTACTCGGACATTGGGAGACTCTGGCCAGCTCTTGACATGTAAAACTCGGCAGGAAACAGACCAATGCAGTTCTTGTCAACCATAGGTCATGCATGAAACCTCAACGGCAACGTGCGTTTACCTCCAGTCCAGCAGCATCATGACTGCCCGAGTCTGACGGAAAGCTCAGAGACGATGTAACTGGAGAGTGCAGGCATACTTTGTGCTGCTCGAATGACATCGAAAATAAGCTTTGGGTGGTTGCATAATTTCTTCAGAGAAGTAATACAGGCGAGAACCTAGACATGGATTTCAGGGAATACAACAAACGTTTAAGCCGCCAACCTGTTTTGTAGTCTTTCCTGTTCCTTTACACATGCGCATCACATCCTTTGAGCTACTGATGGCTCTGTGCCAAAAAAAGTCAAATTGCCCGATTTGGATAAATACGCTCGAACCTGTACAACTGAATTTGCAAGGGAGAAAGTTTACAACAGACCAGCTGCACAACTTTTGGAGGAAGATGCTTCGATAAAAGCTGGAGAGTGATGTTCATCAGTGAATGCAACACAGACACAAGAGTCCTACCTCGTTTGTTCGTCGCAGTATGAAGATGTTGACAAGGTTGGATAGAGCTCCCTGGGCCTCGTTGCCTACACAAGTAGATCAACTCAACTCTGACACCTCGATCAGTTTTGTTGTAGATACCTTTCTCTCGCTGAGACTCAGTAGCATCCGGCTCGCGTCCTGCGGATGTTGCCGTCAGATGAAGGTGCGAAATCGTTTGGACGGATTGACCCGTAAGAATAGGCGACTGATACATCTTTCTGAATTGTGCAGCAGTCCCTAGCACACCTAAACCATGTATGTGAGAAAACGGCACCTTCCAACACTCCTTTTCCACACCAGGATTTGTGAAATCAACCATTGCGAAAAATTCTTCCAAATCATTCTGCAGCCACATCAATCCTCCGGGATAGCAGCGAAGGAGACCTTACCTGCATTGGAGTTCCCGAAAGTAAAACCCTGCGAAGGCAGGGAAGGGAAGCCAAAGCCTTGCAATAGACAATGAGTGAAACAAGGACTGCACTACTGCCCACCTTGTTAGTGATCGTTTTGTCGTTCTTTAGACGATGAGCCTGTTACGTTAAAAACAGACAAATAAGTCGAGATCAACCCACAGTCAAAATTGTTGTTTGCCTCATCGCAGATTATCAACTCTGGTCCATTTGCAGCAAATCGCTCTGCATGAGAGTCATGTAAAGTCAACGAAGTATGACAATGAAACCTACCTGCATGGATGCGGAATGTTTCGTAGCTGATAATCAAGACAGGTGGAAATCTGCGATTATCCACTGAGTACTAGCCTTACCATAGCAAATGACACACTTTCGTTCACGTTGGTAAATTCCTTTGCGCGTATAGCGATTGATAGCGTCGATCACGTCTTCACGAGCGCTCTCGCTCAAGGCTAAAACACCTCCCTTGCATCCATGAAACGTAAGGACATTGGAATTACAAGGCAAATAGACGATACATCTAGTCGATCACCCAACCACTTTGTAATTTCATTGGCCCAGTTCTGAACAAGATCAAGGTTAGAAATCTGATGCAGAAAAGGATCCGTCAAAACCTTGACTAGACTTGTTGGGCAGATGACAGCGGCCTGAATACAGATTCAGTCGCGGCACGACAATGAGAACAAGCAGATACTCGTGTGATCGTCGGTTTTCCTTCAATACCCTGCGTCAAAAGTGTCCAAAGCAATGTCACGCTCTGCATGATTGTCAAAAAGGAAGGATCCAGCGAGAATATGCACCTGAAAGGTTTTCCCAAGACCCATATCATCTGCCAACACACAGCCATACCCCCCAAAGTTTCTCTAGTTCGAATTTGTCAGCTGCATTTTCGAGTCTAAACACAGAAAAATTAACCAGGCCAGTAACGCATTCAAACATGAACTGAACTCCTTGACGCTGATGCTCGCGCAAAAACCTGATGCAGCTGAGACAACTTGCTTCAAATAACAACACATAGTAACCTGCACAAAAATGGCTCCACCACAACACAATTGGGTTGAAGGTTCTTATATACGCGTCAGGTTGTTCAGGATCAGATGGGATGGTACCTTTGCTTTCCTATACAAATCCAGAGACATCTTTGCCTTTTTAACAAATGCATGTTCGTACTCCACTGCTGCTCCACTTTCAGGTGTTGCTTGCGGAATTTGCTGTTGATTCTTCACTGAATGTCACAGTGACAAGAAACAATGCGATCGTACCACCTCAGCTGAATTGACGTCGCCATTGGAATCCCACAGGACAAGGGGTTCCAGTGCCAACTCATCCTCTGCAGTGAAGCCATAAGAACCAATGACCTCGAGGACATGTTTCTACCGGTCATCTGTGTGGGGCGTTGCGGTTCCTGATCCACCTACAGCAGCAATCAGAAGGTCAACTCTTGTCCTGCATCCATCACTTTGACTGGGATGCGCAGGGTGTTCTCTCCCGGCTTGATGTTGAAGGCACTGAAGGGAAGTCTGACGCCCATGCGTTTCTTGCGGTTGTCAGGGGCTCCTTCATCTCTGCGAGTCCTATCAGATGGTCTTCAAACACGTGGTCTTGTTATCATACCTCGAAATTCCTCGAAGCTGCCTGCTGTCAGATCCTGCAATCAAGTCACCCCAACCCTTCATGCTCAGTCAAGGTATGAGATGAACTCGCCTCGGGGAGCGACGAAGGCTCCTTTCAAGATGTGGTCTACCTCATTGAGAGACAACAGGCCACAAGCAGGTTGTCTTGTCACTTGGAGGCAATCACTTACCAACCGCACATCTACATTTTGAGCTGGCAGCTCATCAAACGCCTCCTCGTTCTCCTCCATTTCTGTGCTCTCAGATTCTGGATCAAAAGTTTCATCCAGAGATGCACTTGTATCCGTTTTTCTCTTCTTCTGATCTGAAAGAAGCTCCTTTGGTTCATCGTCGTTGGGTTCTGCCTCGGCCAAGAGCTCTTGGTATTCCTTTTGTGTCACCAATACATGGCATGATTTCCCACGCTCATACGACTTGAAATTTGGACATAACCATCCACTAACTTCATCTGCGTCAAATCGCTCCAAGACATGCTCCGAACAGCAAGGACAAATCACTCCTTTCCTCTTCATTGCACCGTGCTCACTTGGTTCAGCAAACTATGATACGATGATACATCTGAGCATCTCATGGTCAGCAAATTTCAGAAATATGTTTTTCCGTACTCTGCCTCCCCCCCCCCGCCCCGCCCGCCCCCACATACACCTTCACATCCTGACCCTACTTTCTACGACCAGCCCACTTACCACGTCCGTTCCTTCAGCGTCTGCTCTAGCACATTCGGTGGATTTCACACTAACGCCTGCTGATCCTGCTGCTTCTACAGCTCCTCCTCCTCATCCTTCTCATCCTCCTCATCCTTCTCCTCCTCCTCCTCCTCCTCCTCCTCCTCCTCGCCTCACTCTCACCTTCGCTCCTCCCATATTTCGGCACGGGAAATGGCGCCAACAGTACCCCTACCCCGCCTAATCAAACTCTCACCCCACCTACCGAGTCATGATATTCATT
>NW_005434653.1:559682-590467 GCF_000315625.1 Guillardia theta CCMP2712 | reverse complement strand
TCGACTGACCACTGTCAGTCACGTGTGGTTCTGTACGGTTCGCAGTGCTGGTTCTTTTCGGGCTTGTGTTTTGTGTGTGATTGTGCAGCTTCTCGCTGTGCGCTGTGTGCCTGGAGGTTTAGCTTGTTGCTGCTTTGTTTTGCTTGAGGCACTTTTTACCTTCTGCCAGTAAATCCACTACTGCACGGCGCATGACAACCTTACTCGTACGATTCGGTCGATGCTGAACGAAGCTGGTCTTCAGAGCGTCATCGATACAGTCGGGGATCCTCGTTCTCGACGGCAGGTACCCTCCCATGCGGCCAGGGGAGGATGAGAAATGGAAAGCGAAGCGAAGGGAAGGGAAGGGCAGGGCAGGGCAGGGAAAGGAAGGGAGGGGAAGAGAAGGGCAGGGCAGGGCAGGGCAGGGCAGGGCAGGGCAGGGCAGGGGAAGGGGAGGGCAGGGAAGGGAAGGGAAGGGAAGGGAAGGGAAGGGGAGGGAAGGGAAGGGAAGGGAAGGGAAGGGGAGGGAAGGGAAGGGAAGGGAAGGGATGGGATGGAGGAGGCAGATCAGGAGGAGAGAGAGATGAGAGGGAAGGCGAAAGACGATGAAAGAGGAGAGATGCGAGGCGATGCAGGAGAAGGAGGTAAAGGACGGGGCAGCGGAAGAGGAGGAGCGATTGTGTGCGTGAGAAAGTTTAACAAGAGAACTCAACAACGAGCGTATATGATTTTTGATATCACGATTGTCATCATCAGTGCATTGGAGGAGAGAACAGATCTTTCACACGAAAAAGGATAATGATGCTGTTTGAGCTGAAGGAGAGGCATGTAATGCGATGTCTTGCATGAGGCTCGTGAAGAGTTGGTATGGGTGATCGACGCCCTTGTGCAGAAACAAAGTGCCAGGGAAAGGAAATCATAACTTACATCATATCCATGTTGATGGACAACCGATTCAGGTTGTTCCTTGTCCTTGACGAGCATGAACATTTCTCTTCTTGCAAAGATCTCACTTTAAAATCAATACAGGAGACCATAAGAGTTACACACGATATTTTGTTTTTTCTATTCTCTCGTGCTCTCTGAAAAAATGCCCAAAAGTAAAGGTCGCTGCATGAATTATTGTTAGTCACTTATTCATTGACCTACAAGTCCTGGTTCGTGAAAAGCCTTTTATCTCGCAACATCGTTGTCATGATCTTCTACCTCTTCAGAATCATCGTTTGTAACTCCAGTATCATCAACATTTCCATATTACAAGCATTCCCGTCATCATCAACAACAATCATCATTGACATCATTTTCATTTGCATGAAGATTTCACAAATTCAGATACTGATTCGATCATTTCCACAATTAAGATGTTCTTCATGAGCATCTCCATCTCCTTCTTTGTCGTCGCTGCCGTACGTCGTCGTTGTCATCATCGCCACTACCAAACACCGCCACCATCAGAAGCAGCAGCATCATCAAGAACATTGTTTCAGTCCTTTCTACCATCATCTCCATCATGCTCTGCACCAATATCATCCCCATCACATCATCACCAACCCCATCATGATTTCATCGCCATCACCAATATCTGGTAATGATAAATCCTTATCATCTCAATCCTTTCGAACACCGTGATTCGCATCGTCGTCGTTATCATCTCCATTAGCTTCAGCATTGTCTCCATTGCTATCTCCTGCTCCTGCTCCTGCTGCTCCTGCTCCTGCTCCTGCTCCTGCTCCTGCTCCTGCTCCTGCTCCTGCTCCTGCTGCTCCTGCTGCTCCTGCTGCTGCTCCTGCTGCTGCTGCTGCTCCTCCTTCTCGAAATCCTCCTCCTCCCCCTCCCCCTCCTCCCCCTCCTCCTGCTCCTTCTCTCCTCCTTCACCAACTGCTCCTCCTCCTCTTCCTTGACCTCCTCCTCCACCACCACCACCTCCTCCTCCTCCCCCTCCTCCCCCTCCTCCTGCTTCTCCTCCTCCTCCTCCTCCCGATACACCATCGAAGCCGGAAAACCGCGCGAAGGCCTTTCAAAATCCGCTACTACCCCTTCCAATGACTATCAAGTACCCCACCGTTCCCATGTTGCTCTCGCCCCCGCCTCGTACCATCCTCCCACTCCATCCCGCAGTGCTTACCTGCCCATGTTGGTGGCAGGGGAACAAGACGGCGATGCAGGGATGGTTACAAGGAGAAAGGAAGAAGTGAGGGAGGGAATGGATCTTCAATGCACGAGAACGTGCAGCCTGAAGACAACATGAAAGAAAGTCGGATTGGGAAGCAATTCTTTCCAGACAAGAGGAGTTCTGAGTTGGTGTATGAGAGAAATGGAAATGTTACCGCTGAGATCTTGATAGTTACAAAGAGGAAAAAGTGACTACTGTTTGCATGCCGAACATGTTTTCTCTAAGTGCATCCCACCTCCTCGTTCGATTCTTTGCGGTCACACAAGCTCCCTGCCCTGATTGACTTGAAGCAGATCCGGGGACAGCAATGACAGAGGAGCAGGGGGATGGCTTGACCATCGGTGAGTGGACGAGTGTGCGATGGTAGCCATGGAGGAGTGATGAATGTTGCTTGAGCAGCTGTCTTCGAGGGGACTACACACCAGCGATACTGGTACTTGACCTGCTCCTCTTAAGGGTATAATGGCATTGAATCCGCTTCCAGGATATTCACGCAGGAGCGACTGGCGGAGCTCCGGGCCGAGGCGAACGAGACAGCATGCGCGGTACCAGTGCCCATGGTGTGATCGGAGGGTGACATGCTGTATCAGGATGTGAACGAATGGACTAACAAGCTGAGGAGAGCCGGTGAGGGTTCCAAGTGCTTACGCGCTCTTTGAGACTCTTCCTTTCTGCAGGCAGTGAAGAGCAGCAGCCTGATGTGGTGCTGGGGCCGTCCCCGGGGAAGAAAGCGAGGACAGAGTGCGAAGGTTCGGAGGGAAGAGGAGAGGGGAGGGGTTGACGTCAGGTGCAGAGAGCGGTGTGCAAGTAGATTGTATCACCCTGCAAGAGGAGCAGATCATTCAGGTGAAGTTTGTCGTCTTTGCGACTTTGGGATTGACAGGAACGGTAGGACTACTACCTTGAGGGGGTCTTCTCGCTCAGCAACAAGCTCAAGCTGCCGGCCAACGTGGAGGTTGGAGGAGTTTTCGAGCCAACGTTGAATGTGATGTTGTTGTGTAGACAACAGCCATCACCTTCTACAAACGATTCTACTTGTACTGCTCGGCTATGGTACGAGCTGGCAGGAGCAGGGCTGCAGGAGTGACAGGGAGTGCAGGATTATCATCCGAAAGACATTATGTTCACTGTCCTGTGGGTGGCCTGTAAGGTTGAACACTACCCTAGCAGGTCCAGCTGCTCTGGGAGGGTTTCAAACGTGACATGCTCTCCTGTCAGATATATCAACGCTCAGAAAGTTGTACTCAACGAGAACTCCAGGGAGTTCTCCTTCGATGCTCCTGTGGGTGGAATAGAACTCTTGCATCGAACCCTCGTGATGTGGTTTTTATCGCAAACAGGCCTTTGCGGACCATGGAAACATTCCCATAGAGCACCTCCTCCGTCTTGAGCAAGGTACATGTTCCGTTTCCCTGGCGTCCGCGTGACCCTGCTTGCAGTTCTCCTCCAGGTCCTCAAGTACCACCTGATGGTGAAAGCGCCGGACTCTCTCCACTTGCTGTGACCAACTCTTTACAGGTTCACCATCCGTTCAGGCCGTTGAGGGGATTCCTTGAGATGTGGACAAAGCGATCGGTGAGCTAGCGACATTGCGAGCTCGAGCTGACCGGACGTTCGTCAAGGACTCGATGAAGCTAGCGGACGATGTGAAATCCAAGATCGAGGAGAAGGTAGCGAGAAAACCGAAACTCTCTATCATTGATCCTTTGTGCTACCAGGCTACCAAGCTGCTGCGAGACTGGATGAAATCAGGTGCCCCTTCATCCTGTGCTGGCCCTGACCTCCTGCCATCGGACCTTTGCTCCCGTCCTGTCTCGATGTCTGACCCTTAGGACTTGTTTGCAGACATTCTCCTCATCCTCCATCCTTCCGAAATCGCTCTTTGTGCCCTACGGCACACCTGCGCTAAGGTCCATCTCCCCTTTCTCTTCGTCCATGTTGTCACTCCAGTGCAGGCCAAGATGGAGGCCGCGTTCGATATGTTCCTGAAAGGTCGGAAAATCTGCCCCCCCTCCCTGCCTTCCCCTTCTCCTTCCCTCTCTCTCTTCCCCCTCCTAGCGTCCGTGGTGATGTCACCCAACAGACGCCATCGGATCGAGCGCTGAGAGTGTCGGGAGAGTCTACGAGGCCATCGAGGGCAACTTGGCAGCGCACAAGCAGCGGGTGAAGAGGCAGTGAGAGGAGAGGAGGAAAGTGACGACGAAGGCAGCTCAAGGGGGAGCAGCTCAAGACCGAGGCCACGAGGATCAATGCGAAGTTGCAAGGCTGCAGCAACCCGGAGAAGGTAAGGAGCAGGGAGAGCGAGAGAGAGAGGGGAGGGAGGGAGGGAGGGAGGGAGGGAGGGAGGGAGAGCAGCGGGAACAAGGTCGCAGTGACGGGCATGGACAGGAGCGATCTCATCCGCAGTTCGCTCTTCTGGAGGAGATCAAAAGGAAAGAAAGAGAAGCAGCGAAGGAGGCGAAGAATCTGCGGGTGAGTGAAGGTGAGCTGAATAGAAGGAAGTGACGTCTCGTCAGATCGCGCAAGAGCAACGAGAGCAAGAGATGAGGCTGTTGGGGATCGACGGAGGACGATGATGATGGATTATTGCACATGTCAATACACGCCTCCCCCTCTTGCTCCCTCTCTCACTCCCCCACCTCATGTGTTGTTCCTGACGTGCATCGCCTGGCTGAGAGCGCTGCCATGGCCGACGAATGAGAGCATGAAGCGATCAACCTGCCGCTGCTCTGAGGTCGAAGAGATTCAGCATGGCAACCTACCCCGTTCTTGAGCACACTGTCTTTCTTCCGACCCCTGAACCTCGCCAAGTCTGCAAGGAGCTTCAGGGTGGCTCGAGCAGGGGATGGTTGCAGGATAGGAATGGAGCACATAAACAGAGATCGAGAACGACGACACGTCGGGGAGAGAGGAGGGGAGTGAGCGAGTATGGTGTCAAGAGTCATGCTTGCCTGCACCAAGGAGGTCGAAAGGATCATCATCATCCTGTGAGGGAGCAAGTCAAGGAGGAGGAGGAGGAGAAAGACTTCATCGCTGCTGACCGAGAGGTCTGCGTAGAGCCGCTCCTCCTCCACCGAGAAGACTTTCCAGACCTGTCCAATATGAGGAGAAGTCGGCAAGCAGCAAGAGTCCAGCTACCTCCAGGTGTTTGATCTCGAACATAGGCGTGCTAGCAAGGTTGGGGTTCCTGCATCGGTTCAAACCGCGGAGACAGTATCATCCAAGACACCGACTGTATCACAGAGGATACAGGACAGTATCACAGAGGATATACCTGAACTGCATGGAGGGCAAGGAGGAACCCCGGGTTAGACTGCAGTCGACGAAGATGCCGGATAGGCGAGAGCAGTTGCTTCCCCCACAGGCGATCCCATCCTTGCATGCGAACTGATACCCTGAATGCCCTGGAGGAGCGACGATGAGTGACACCAACCTCAGCGCCTGTCATGTACCTGGCTGCCCCGAGAAGCATTGGAAGGAGGGCCTGCAACGGAAGAGGAAGCTCTTGTCGGATCCGAACGGTCGTTCCCCCATGTTCTTCCAAGCCTGAGGAGCGTCAGGGATGAGAACCCTCAAGGGGCACTGAACCTCTCGGGTGAAGGATCCCAGTTGTTCTCCGTCGTACGTCTCGATCATCAGGAGAGTGTTGCTGAGAACAAGTCTCAATGTTCTCCTCGCTTCCACTCTTTCATTCACCTCATCCCCGAGGTCGAACTGAAGAATCGGCTCAAAGAGTGTCCATGAAACTTGGTTGAGAAGAGCAGCTGATTGCACACCACACGTCAGATGCTCTGCCTAGAGATCTGTGCGGGAAGATACCTTGGGTGGGGCCAGGGGCTTCGCTGCGAACAGGTCCTTGAGCGTGTCAGATTTCAGCAAGGGGTTGAGATTCCGCCTTCGGATCGACGTGTCAAGCTCGATGGCCTTCCTGTGAAGATGCTTGTCGAATTTCTCCATCTCCCGGATCCTATCAGCATGTCTGAAGGTGCAGGTGCTGCAGAAATATTTCTTGGAGGCCTGAAGCTCCTTCTGGACGTCGTCTGGCAGCCCGCACAGACTGCATCGATCCCTGGCGACCTCAAGGTACCTCTGCCTGTCGTTAGCGCTCTCAGCGTACCTCTCTTGCTGCAGCACTCGCCATGCCGGATGCTGGCAGTGGATGTGCTGCGCGAAGAGGGTGTTGCAGCAGCAGACCCGAGCAAGAGCGTGCCCGTCTAGCAGCACAAGGACCTTGTCCGCTAGATCCATGGGAAGCAGGGAGAACAGACCAGGTTCCTTTTCCTCCTGTGCTACTGCCTCGTCCGTGTGCTCTGACGAGCGAACTGGGATAGCACCCGCCAGCTCCGTCTGCTCCTTCCGCTGCTCGTCCCGCACATCAATGCAAACAGGTTTCCTCCTGAAGAATGCCCAGGGCATATTCACGCACTCTCAAGGCAGCGGGCAGGGAGCAGACAAGAATATCAAGCTGCTGGCATGATCAGCAGGGGCATGAAGGACCACCAGTCGCCATCAGCCGCCGTCCTCGCTCATCCCTCCTCGCCCCGATCCACCATTCTTGTTTGCAGGAACGCGGGCCCACCTAAAGCAGAGGGTTGTAACGGACAGGATAACGGAGAAAGGTACTGAGGCGGACCTGGGGGTCCCTTGAAGAGCGGGCCAACCATTCGGTCGCTGAGAAACGGAGCCAGAACGGAGCAGAGAACGGAGCTCAATACTTCACCACAACAGGAGCAGGAGCAGGAGCAGGAGCAGGAGCAGGAGCAGGAGCAGGAGCAGGAGGAGGAGCAGGAGCAGGAGCAGGAGCAGGAGCAGGAGCAGGAGCAGGAGCAGGAGCAGGAGCAGGAGCAGGAGCAGGAGCAGGAGCAGGAGCAGGAGCAGGAGCAGGAGAGGAGCATCAGAGGAGAGGAGCATCAGAGCAGGGGAGAGGAGAGGATCAGGAGCAGGAGGGGGTAGTAGGAGAGGAGAGGGGCAGGAGCAGGAGGGGGTAGTAGGAGAGGAGAGGGGCAGGAGCAGGAGGGGGTAGTAGGAGAGGAAGGGAGCAGGAGAGGAGCAGGAGGGAAGCCAAAGGATCTCCGAGCCCACCTACGACTCCTGCACAGCATGGTAAGAGATGGTTTCATAGGGATGGTTTCATAGGGATGGTTTCATAGGGATGGTTTCATAGGGATGGTTTCATAGGGATGGTTTCATAGGGATGGTTTCATAGGGATGGTTTCATAGGGAGGTCGAGCTCAACCTCCTCGCAGGAAATCGGACTTGAGGGCTACATCAAGAGGGTGTCACGAGGATGGATGAAATGGTTTCATGAGAGCCAGGCTCTCACTCATCTCCATCACTCGCAAGCTCCCAACCATGAGGACAACTGCCTGTGGAAAGAGTTTGATATGCTGATCGCAGAACAGTCCATCCATCTGACGGGGCTGATTGACCTGGCCGAGATACAAGGCTCTGATCCCAACAGCTCCTCGCCCCTCCAACGTCTCTACTGCTTTCGCAAGGACGGCTACCCCCATGACAAGATCCTGCTGCATCTTAGGACGTGCGGAGGATGGGAGAGCCGACGTAAAGGGGCGGCAGCGTTGGAGGGTGACGGGGACTTGAGCTTGATAACCATCACGAGCTACCAGAGGGGACGAGATATCCTGGGCATGGAGGAGGGCAAGAGAGCGGAGATAGTATGGAAGGATGGTCTGTCAGGCTCTAACGACTGTGAGCAACTGGACCGAGTTCAGAAGTTATTGCATGCTCTGAGAGCAAGCCATCAAACAACCGAAGCGTTCGCCCATCGTAACAGGTGCGTGCCTGATACGTGCCTGCTTGCTTTGCACATCTATCTGCAGTGAGAAATTTGAAAGAACGCTGATAAATTGTTTGATTCATGTCAAAGTTTTCGAGCATGTCGTCACCTTTGTCGTGCTTTCTTGTTGAATCGTGTGTAGAGGAGCTGTACTCGTTGGAACTTGGCTCATGTACTCGTTGGAACTTTGGCTCATGTACTCGTTGAAACTTTGGCTCATGTACTCGTTGAAACTTTGGCTCACGTTGCTTGCTTGCAGCATCTTGACGCTGACCACAAAGCACGAGGACCCAAGGGAAGGAGCCTATTCAAGTCAGAATGACCTCTATCGGTTTGAAGTTCTCTACCTGGAATCGCCCAGGGTGATGGGGTTGTGCATCGGAGCCAACGACTACCAACATCCTTGGGGCCCGTTGCAGAATGCCGTCAGGGATGCGATGGAGATGCGTGAAAGGCTGAGATCGATACCGACAGCATGGTCGAATGTGCTGGAGAATCCTCAGGAACGGCAGCAGATGGTCTCGTTTGTGCGTGAGAACATGCGAGCGCTGAAGAGTCTTCATCCTATCGTGATCCTTGTCTTCTTCGCCGGACATGGCGGGAGGCTGCACAAGGGCAACAGCGACTTTCTGTCGCCCTGCAACACATCCATCCCGTCGACTGAGGGAGATGTGCAGGAATACACGCTAGAAGTGAAGAAATTGTTTGAGTTCCTCAAGGAGTTCGAGGTAGAAGGACACAGCGACGAGAAGACGGACAGGCAGATTTTCCTCGTCGTGATCGATGCCTGTAGAAACTGCTGCGATGCCGAGGGGATCAAACCCTTGTACATCGAGGACCCGCCGGCGACGATAAAACCCAGAAGGATGTGCATCTGCTTCACCTGTGGGAATGGCGAGACAGCACAGGACGAATCTGAGTTCTTCGAAAACCTGATGAGGCAGGACTACGGGATATTCGCTACCAACAGGAACCTCCGGGACGCTCTCCTTCACTGTGCTGACCCGAGAAACTCTCAGGGAGTTCAGACAGCCGTCACCATAGACTTGCAGATGCTTCCAGGAGAGTTCTGCGTCGTCAGCAGCAGGGAGCGCGACAGACAGATCAGTGAGATCTGCCGAAGTCTGGCTGTCCTGTCGGCCACCTCGGACAACGCCGCCGACAAGAAGCAAGTGGGCCCTGGCAGAGACGAGGCTCATGGCAGAGCTGCCAGGGTAACCGTTGCTGGCTATTGTAGTGGGCAGGTGGAGGAGTTCCGACAGCATGTGAAGGGCTTGCTGACAAACTTGCTGTCAAACATCCAGCAGATGGCTGAGCAGTGGAAGATATGTTCCCTCGTCCTCCTGGCGTTTCTTAGGAGCCCCCAGACCAAGTTCAAGTCCAAGGCGATCCTCGAGGAGTATCGCTCCTTTGTCAAGGACATCGGGCCCGAGTTCGTCCGGCGAGTGAGTTTGCATCTCCAGTCCTTCAAGATCTCCTCATCCTCATTCGATGACTGGAGAGAGGCTCACGTGCCGGAGCTGAGCAGCAGCAAGCTGTGCGTCGCAGCCCTTGACTTCATGTTCACGTCGCTGATCCAGGAGGCCTTGGAGGAGGAGGAGGAGGTCGAAGATGAAGTTGACTGCTGGAGGCGTAACGGGGTCGGGCTGAGTTACACGTCCGACGAACCTTTCGAGGAGTCGATCTCGAGGATGGAGAAGTACTTTGCGGACCGTTGCTCGTATCAAGGCGGAAGGAATGTTCTGTTTGCTGGCACTGTGCTGGAAGAGGCGATCAAGGCTCGGAGTTACGTGGCTCTCCTGAGGACGACGGAGTTCGGCAGCGTGTGCCTGGAGCGATACTTGATGTACCGAATCCAGAGGTTGAAACGAGCTGGGGAGGAGGCGAGGCAGGAGCTGGTCAACTTCGACCTCTTCAGCACTTGGGTGAGCAGCTCGGGCTGGATGGTCAGCTACGATGAGCACAGGCCCAGCTGGGAGGATCTGAGCGAGGGGTGGGTGAACGAGCTGGGAAAATGTTTCGATCAAGTGAGGACGGCAGGAGTAAGGGGAAACTTTGTCAGATGGGAAGACATGGTGGGAGATATGAGGAAGGGAGAAAAACGACAAGTCGACGCCCCCCTCGGAGATGTAGAGGCGCATACGTCCAAGAAGGTGATTGAAGACAAAGATGATGTCCTTGTGTGCTGGTTTGACTGAGTCTGTGGCAGCTGAAGGTTGAGGTGACAGAAGACTCGGGGGGCGAGGAAGAGATCGAGATTGACGAAGAGACGGCAGCCAACAGGGTCCTCAAAGCCACTCACTCCATCCTAGACGAGATGCTGAAGAAACGAGCTGAGCTTGCGCAGCACCGGCAGCTCCTCGGCCTCGTCGGAATCGCAGAGACTTGGTTGCCCCCGCTGCTACAACAGGCTCGCAGGGCCATGCATGGAGGAATAAAGGTCGACGCCTTCTCAGCTCTTGCTGAGCTGCTCCTGACCTTGAAGTCGTCGAGCTTCCTCATCGACCAGCAGCAGGCGAGTTTGAGCTCCTCTGACTCTGTGGAGAGGCAAGAGGAAGCTAGTGGAAAGAGCGCAGAGATGTATCTTGCCATCTTGAAGCTCGCCATGGCGCTTCGACGAAGGGATGGTTCGAATACTCTCATAGCACGGCTGAGCACTGGCGCAATGCAGGAAACAGACTTGGCAGCTCTGAATGAGCTGGACGAGACCTTGCTCGGAGTGCTACCAGCCAACAGAAGAGAGGACGGAGAGGTCTCCCTCCGAGCGATGAAGTACGCGATCTGCCTGCCCCACAGCGATACTGCCGAGCAACGAGCAGAGCGTCATCCTGCCTGGTCCCTCAGCGCGGAAGGGCTCGAGTACGAGAAGCTACCAGGGAGAAGCCCGAGGCCCAAGCACGTTATCGGACAAGGGAGCTACGGAGTGCTCTTTCAAGGTACCTACAACGGGCTGGAGGTGGCGGTGGAGGAGCCCAACGACTACCAGGGGCTGCATGACAACCCCGACAAGAAGACAGTCTACCTGAAGGAAGTCAGGATGCTCGTTAGAACGCACCACCCCAACGTATGCAAGCTCCTGGGATGTATCCTCCTGGACAAGGGTGGCGATCCTTTCTATGCCCGAGTGACGGAATTCCACCACACGCTCTCCCACCACCTGTCAACGCTCCCTCGGTCAGGCTCGGAGAAGCTCGACCAGCACCGCTTCATCATCGTTGCTGGTCTGGCTGAGGGGCTGGCGTACTTGCACTGGAGACAAGTTGTCCATCGAGACATCCATCCTCACAAGATCTCCGTGACACCCAGCGGGGCAGCTCAGTTCGCTGACTTCCGCCTGTCTCAGGAGGCGGATGCTCTCGCCATGTCCACGGGAGCCACGCAGTTAGCAACGATGCAGCAGTGGACAGCACCAGAGAAGCTGCGAGGGGAGCAGCTGACGGCGGAGTCGGATGTCTACGCGCTGGGCCTTGTCATGTCCAACGTGCTGACGTTGGAGGGTCCAGCGCAGGAGCAGGAGGATCGCGAGCGAAACTTGGCCAAGTGGCAGGGAGACGAGTTCTGCAAGAAGATGGCTCTCTGCTGCATCAAGGAGGCGAGGGAGCGAAGGCCGCCGTCCTCCATGCTTGCCTTGAGCTTCATAATGAGAGAAAACATGCTCGAGAGCGTGCATGAACAGATTTGAGGTCTCAACCTAGTCTGCCACCCGGGCAGAGCGGCGCCAGTAAACTTACTAAGTTACCTTAGTTACCGTGACTGTGCGTGACTGAGTGTGACCGTCGGACAGTGAGATCCTACTAAAGTTCAACCGTTACTTGACTCTCAGTGTACGGTCGGAGGCTTCTGACGGCCCGGCCCGACTGCCCCGGGTCGCCGCGGCGCTGACCTGTCGGAGTACTGAGACAGGCTCCCGGTCCGACGGTCGCGGCCGCGGCGGGCCGGGCATCATTACTCTGGATGATTCACGGATACTCACGGATACTCACGGATACTTTATCCTGACACTCACGGATCAGAGGTACGAAATGCAGTGGGCGGCGGCAGCAGCAGCAGCTTCATGCCTGGCGGCAGCGGAGGAGTGGATTCACAGGAGAGCGATAAGGAGGAAGATGGCAAATCTCTATGCTCTCTCTCAGCATCCAGTAGGAGGGAGCCCCACCAAGACAGGGGAGTTCGTTCGGTTGACTCTGCAAGACCTGGGGTACGAATACAGGACGTATGCAAATTCAAACCCTTCACCTGACAGCGCATCTGACTTTCCTCGTGTTCTCTTCTCCACTCGACTTGTTGCTGTAGACGATGGATCTCCCTTCACTTTCCAGGGAGAAGAGCACTACGAGGTGCTCGCAAGCTTTGTCAGGGAATATGTCCTCAACCTGCTGTTGCGGCAGGGGATGAAGGAGCTGAAGCCGGAAAGAGCTTGTCTCTTGCTTTCAGACAGACAGAGGAGCGTTGGCGCTATGATTCCAAAGGTTCTAGTCACAGATGACTTAGAGACTGCCGAAGTCATGGTCGTCATCGTGCATAAATCAGGTTCAGCACGTACAGGCCAATGGTCTCGTAGGGCATGCATCAATGGCAGCCTGGAGGAAGGCAGTGTTGCTCCTTACATGGAGCGCATCAGAGAAAGGAAGTGGGCTGCTATCCTTCTGGACCCAGCCTCATGCGAGAACGATCCGATGCCGGACGACGTGGCCTCTAGCGAGCACGTGCTCTGTGCGTGGGACCACGTGATTCAGAAGGAGGGTGCAAAACAAATCTTCTTCATCGGCCATGGTCTCGGCGGGAAGAGTGTTCTGACTTTGCTCCAGCACCGACAAGAGTCCATGATAGAACGATGTGCGGGCATTGCACTGATCGACGGGGCACACACAGGTACTTGGTATCCCTTCAATGTACAGGAGCAGTTGAAAGCCTTTCTTGCTGGGCGATGCCGCAACTGGGTGAGAAGTGACAAACCGTTGGGAGCCATCTTGTCAAAAGATGATGACATATTCGGAAGAGGCGTGCGTCCACTCACGGAAGACGATCCGATCTGCTTGACTAGCTCTGGTACTTCAGAACAGAATAGGGTCGCGATCATGGCCATGGAAGGTGTTTTCAAGTTTTTCGACAACCTGCATGATAGGAGAGTATATGTCTGAGAGTACAATACAAATGTATTCTGTCTACGAGGTTGATGTGCTTGCACCAAAAGTATTTAAGGGCTCCATTTGTCGATTGACTTTCCAAACGTGAGGGTCCAACGGTGTCGGACTCGTGCTCTACTGAGCGCTTGTCTCTGTTTTGTTGTTGAAGCAGTCGAGGTGATAATACAACTGCTCTGCGTCCATCGTCCTTTCTTGGCTTGTAAGGACCTGGAGCGAGAAGTCAAGGCAAGTGGCAGTTGAAAATCGAGCAAAGCAAACCTCCTGGTTGCACACAGGGCAGAAACCACGGGATTGAGGCACAGGAGCCGCCATTTCATTGCTGCAGATTACAGAAGAGCATGAATCAGAGAGCTTGGAATGACATCGTCAGATGTACCTATCATTGAAGTCATCGAGGGGTGGGCCACCCTTCCGGGGTGAAGGAGACTCCTTGATCGTTTCAGGAATGCGTGATGCCAGTGACTTCGACACGCGCAATGTTCTCGGGATGCTTGAGGAAGAAGCCTTGCCGCAAGTCATGGAGGGATCGCAGACGATAGGTTGGCTTCACCTGCTTCACTTGGGGCGTATCCACAATCTGAGGTTCCACCGTCCCGTAGCAGTCCTTATGGTAGTATTGCCCTTCCGCACACACTCGCGTATGAATGGTCAGAACCTGTAGCAGCCGTCATATTAATGGCAGCAAACAACAAGCCTGAAGCTTTACCTGCTCTCCACATATTCCGCAAGGTCCACGGCTTTGAGGTTTAGATGCTTCCGATTGCCTGATGCATCCATTCAACAAACATTTCTTGAACAATCAAACATGTGAAGGTACATGTCTCTTCGATTGTCAGTGTTTAGAATCGGCTGTTGGATTGTTCGAGTGAAGTTTGACATGTCAGTGCCCTGAGTTGACTGAGTCAATCTCTGTTCATTCAGAGATGGTGAGCTTTGTAACCTTGTTGGCATGAAGCTGTGCGATCGTCTTCTCGCGTGCCTCTCTCTTAGCAGTTTCTATCGCTTCCACCAATATTTCATGGCACTCAGAGTGAAAGTAGGATCCTTCTTCACAGACTCTTGCTTGGCTGGTAAGTACCTGCCGGCATCGGTCGATTGTAGCTACTATGCCACAGGAGTGTTCACCTCCCTGCCACAGGCTCTGCAATTCCCGCGCGACTCAGCCGATTGGGGACTGCAAGGCACAGAATGAATCTACATGGCGGTTTTCAAAGGGAACACTTACGACGTGAACTTTTCTCCTTGTGCGCTTGGAGCTGCCTGGTCCAAAACACTGCGCTGGGAAATCCCCTTCCGACCAGGAAACTGTAATGGGAAGTCATGTACGATATGATTACAGGCAAGAATGTTGACCAACCTGTGTTGAGCCGTCCTCAAGCATAGCAAGCACGCTCTTGGAATCATCCTTCGCTATTTGAAGGGTTTGGTAGCTCGGCACAGGTGCTCCATTAGGTGGATTCTTTTTTGGCACAACCTTGGTGTGGTTTCCTAAGGTAGCAGCAGCAGGACTTACGAAATGTGAACCCTGAATTTCTGCACTTGGTTTCGGATTGACGGATTGCTTGGCAATGTTTCTTTGTTCGGAAGTAGTCTTGTTATTATGCTGAGACCTGACTTCCAGCGGGATGCTGTCAGCAGCCAATACTGAATTCGCCTTCGGTTTGGGAGCTTCCACATGCACTCGTTCTTCCTGGTTTCCAATGTGATTCGTACTCTTGACATTCACGGGTTGAGCATGTACGTAATACCCCTACATGTCGGGTCAGCATTGCGCAATGCACGCATGAGGAATCACTTGCTCCGCAGGGATCACGGGATAAGGTTGGAACGGCATGGCGATACCAGATTCAATTTGCAACGGTCTGTTGTATGCTAAGTCTCTCTGAGCGTTATAATCATAATACATGCCCTGACTCCCTGGAGCAGGACTCATTTCTCGCCATGACGCCCAAACCCTCCGCTTACCTGCGACGCGAAGCTGCCAGGTACTCTGCCCAGTGACCACGTTGAAAAAATAAGGCAATCCCGTGGTCATTGATATTTTCTGAATCCATTCGATGGGTTGAATCTGATTTGACGACGGTGAGTTTTGAACCAAGACTCTCCTATTTTCCTGGGCTCGACTGGAAGCACAATTCAGTCCGAAAGAATTTCGTTAAGCAGAGACCGTAATACCTCTGGGTATTCTGAGCAGCATGTGTCTCTGCTGGTTTTGAACTTTCTCGTTTTGTTGAAGACCCCGTTTTAGGAAACCTCAACGTGCTCATCGAAGATAGCATGATGTGGTGGCGAAGGAATCGAAACAAACCTGCAGAACAAGTAGTTAAAAAAGTGATTTTACAAAAGTCGAATCTTTGAGGTTCCATTGTACACTATCAATACTGATACGAGAGTGTAATGGACAACACACAGTTGCAATCTTGGGTGAATTCAGTGAATATCATGCCAGTCAATCGTGCTACAGTACTCAGAATGATTCGACAGCACTCGAGCAATGATCACGACTTCATAAGCGCTTCATGGTTCTGACAGCACTGACAACAAAGCTACAGAAAGGAGGTGAAAGAAGATTTGAGGTTTGCATGGACATCTCATCGCGATGGCCTTGAGCAAGGTTGTGCTGCAGCATGATAGTGCTGCATTGCGCCGGGATCGTAGACCCTTCCCCTGGCCAGTGGTGGGGTAGACCGATGATGACACTTCTGAGCTAATAGATGGGGGTATCCTCCACTAGGACTGTGGGGTGGGGTAGGTCGGAGTGGCAACAGGGAGGGGGGTCGGGGTCCTGGTTCTTTTTGTGAGGGCGCAGTAGTAGTAGTAGTGAAGCTTCCGAGGGGAAGCAACTCGGAAAGGCTACGGTAACACCCTAGGGTGGGGTCATTACTGTCTTCAAAGGAGGGGTCAGGGTAGCAAGGCCGGACCGTACAGGCCCGACGGACCTACCGTACCGCCTGCTCAGCAGTGTCGGGGTTGTCGGGAGGACCGAGGGCCCGCCTCAGTCGGAACCTCACCAGCCTGCAGTGCGGCAGCCTACGGCGGGGGGTAGCCTGTGTACTTGAAGGACTTGGTACGGAATGCCGCGATGATGCAGTGCCATGTGCCGTTGAAAGTTGCGGCCCGGGTCTGAGTCACGCCGCGGGGCCGGGGCCTGCCGCTGCCGGGGGCAGTGCAGCCGCGGCGACACGCCGTGACTGTGAGAGCCCGGGGCCCGGAGTACGGTCACCCCGGGTGACCATCACTGACTCATGATCATGGCATGGCAGCCCCGGCTCCTCGGACCTGCGGCACGGTGCACCGGGTGCCGACCGTACGGTACTGCCAGGCCGCTGCAGCGGGCACGGTCACCCGGCGGGTGGCCCGGCTCAGCCCGCCGCCAACGTTGGCCGCGACGGTACTAGTGACGGTCGGACCGCGCGGCGCCGCCGGCCGGCCGGCCCTGAGCCGGCGGGGCGGCAACAGGCTCGGCCCAGGCTTCCGTAGTCCAGTGCGCTAGTCACCACTATACCCTACTACTTTTTAGGTTCAGTTAGGACTTAAGTTGTGTAGGGTGGGGTACTCTTTGTAGGGCCGCTGCCGGAAATAGCCTACTGACTACTCAGCCAAGCCCTTTCGCCATGCGGATCATTGTGTTCTGATGTCAACGGACTAGTCGAGGTCGAGCTGAGGACGAGGAGCATGAGTCTGCAAGCAATTTGATCATTTCATAGCTACCAAGAGCATCCCAGTACGATGATTAGCTTTGTTGTGGCCCTCTCACGGTCGGGCTACTTGAAAATATGCCATGAGTATCAGAAGTTGTAGTGCGATTGTGATCGAACATCTTCGCAAGATAGGCGTTTGATCGGGCATGTTGAAGCTGGTAGCATATGGTAGACGCTCACGATGAGAGGAAACGAAACTGAACAGGTAGGGACAGGCAGTCACATTCATTCTCAAGAGTGTAGTGTTCTTGAGACTTTCTGAGCCCCACAGGAATTCTTCAACAGGCACACTGTACAGATAAGAGTACCCCAGAAGGAGTTAGGGATATATTTTCTATGCAGGTTCCTATATGTGAGCTGCGAAACAGGATATTTAGACATCCTTAGCTAAATTTCAATATAAGTAGGACAAAGGACTGGAAGTCATGTCGAGAAATACTCAGAACAAACAAGCAGAGCATGTTAACCCTTCAACTGCTTAAATCTGATGAAATCTTTTTCAAAAATCTAAGGAATGAGAGAAACAGTATCGTTTCTACACTGTAAATCTCCGCCACGAAATACCAAAAATCAATTTTATGACCGGTTGTGGCTCATTAGCAAGGGCGAATGTTCCTACTACTACCATTGAAATGATTCATCCTTTATTTCAACCTTTCCAAATATTCTGATATTCACCATTCCAGTTGGTTTTATGTTCGGTTTTAAACTTCTTCTGCAGATGTTTTCTATTCTCACAGAAGCTTCCTCCTCATCGAGTGGAAACAAGGCGCAAAACTGGCGCCCTAACATGATGAACGGCGGAGTTCCAGTAAGCATCCAAGTCTTGAGCTGTTTTTTTTTGATATGTCAACAGATGCCACCACCCGGTTACGTTCCACCTACTGGATCTTCTTACCAAACGTAATTTGTTGTGTTCTCAATGTTCCTGAAGAATCTCACGTCGCCTCGTTAGATGGCCTAACATCTACATGAACCTCAAGAACATTGATTACTGCGTTGACGAATTCGACCACCTGAGGTAAAATCTGTAAACGATTCCGACAGGTTTTGATTGTCCTGCAGCAACCGAATCTCCTGCATCAACGCATTTATTCACGGACCCTTCCTCAAGTAATTAGCTTTTCACAAATGGCTAGAGCATCTTTAATGAGTCTGTGTGTTGTTTGTAACTACAGTTGGCATTGTTTTCATGTAAACCTGCGAAGTGGGTCTACTACTGTTCAAATTCATCCACTATCGGTAAAGTGGGTCTACGACAGTGAATTTTTCACTTCTCTATTTTCCTGCACACGAAAATCGTCATGTGTTGTGTGCATGAATTTCATCTTAGATTCGAAATTCTGAATATTCAAGATTTTCTACCATTATCCACCAGAGAATAATCATAGAAACGATGAACAAAGGAGAACGACACAAACGATTGATGTACATCCAAGCTATCAAACACAAGACAAAAAGCTGACATTTTAAAAGTTTTATTCCACTTCCGATCTTTACATTTACTCGTAGAGGGACTTGGTGTAGGTGGCGGTGGCCGCAACGTAGGCGTCACGGGCAGCCTTGTAGGGGCCGGTGGCGAGCTTGAGCTCGTTGGCAGCCTTCAAGTAGGCATCGCGGGTGGCGCGGTAGGTGGTGGCGTAGTCCTCAAGATCGAAAAGGAGAGCGAACATTCTGCAACCTCTATATCAGAAAATGCAAAACATTAATTCAGCTACCACATGTATTGAGTTACACATCGTGGGGCTCAATAAACATTAAAGAACAGTATGTTCAGTGCCTCAACTTTACAGTGAGTACTTGAACAAGAAAGAGATTTCAAGCTTTAGGAATCACAGAGGAAGCATTGCTCTCAAGTCCATATCTTCACATCTTTTCATCACACAGCATTGCTAAGTAAGCATGGCTCACCCGTTGCGTGTCTCCCGCTCCGCGCGGCAACGATTATATACCCCCTCCTACCTCAAGTACCCCAATTCTTCCAACTCATACTTGGTCAAAGAAGGGGTACGAATTCAGAGGGGGTGGTCTGCTCTATTTCCGATGTTTTTTACCTGGAGCTTGGGAGCTCCCTCCATGGACCCCAACCCTGACTCAATCTCTTTACTCAAAGTTAAGTTAAAAATCAGTACGAGGACAATCATGTACTGGCGCGGCAACTGGTGAGACTACCGGGGCAAGCCCCGGCGCGCCGGGCGCCGATGGGCCGGGCCGCGCTGCCGACCGTACTCCGACTCGGTCGCGGAGGGGCCTCGGAGCTGGCGGGCCGGGGTGTTCGACTCATACTACGGGCCCGGTGACTGGCCGCCGCACGACCGGTCTGTAGTTGAACACTCAGAGATGTGCTAGTGTTATCATCACGAGGCATCAGAACTCCGGAAACCACACTACTAAAGTGTCGTAGAGCAATTTATGTTTGAGAAATCGAGGGAATAGGGAGGAAATAAGTAACATATCTTTACATCTTAGGGGCAGGCGGCAATGCGTGCTCTTCCTTCCAGCCGTATGCGTTTACCTGATGCATGATTGGTCACTCACAAATGATCCAAGTTCAAAATGTAAACGAAACCTGCTTGGAATCTCCTTGAATCCCCTTCATAATTTGCTTGATCATCTTCAAAGCCTGGAACAAAATAAGATAACAGCCACGCTAAAGTACTACGAATGTCCACCTCTTTCTTTTGTTCTGGTGTTCCCGTGCACACGAAGTTGGAAGGATCACAATTGAGGGACTTGAGCTGAACTTGATGTCAACGTATCGTACACTTGTGTTACCAATACCTTGTTGTCGATATAGGACTTGCTTCCCATCCATCCCATGCTCTTCATTCCTGATCCCAGGGGTTGTCAGAATCGATCTAAAGATCTCTGCAATGCGCCAACCTGCTTCTTTGGCAATCTTGGTGTCTTCACTCTTGGCCTGCTGAGGATTCAACTGCTTGAACTCAGCAGCAGTGACCTTCAATGAACAAGTTGGTCAGGTTCCGACAAGTTAGGCATTGCCAGCATAGTTCAAATCACCAGCTTCCCCTCCTGATCTTTAAGCTTCTGGAGCGGTGATTTTGGCTTTGCGGAATTCACTTTCTTGGCAACCTGCGGATGGTGAGGCAACACTACATCGATGCGAAAGCAGACCTTCGGTTGCTTCTTCGCAGCCGCCTCCTTTTCTGCCTGAGCAAGCTCCTTCTTCAGCCTCTCAACTTTAGACATGTGGAGCTCTGTCATCTCAGGATTCCTGGTTTCGAAAGACGAGACCATCCCAAGGGAAACAGCCCCGCTGGGTGCTGAGAGGGTAGCAGCTTTCTTCTGAGCAGCGGCATGCACAGCAGACTTCTTCTGGCTAGTCCTGATCTCCTGGAAGAGCTGAGCTTCCTTCACGTCCATGGAGGACTGCTTCTTCAACATCTGCTGCAACTCTGCGACTGCCTTGCGGTTGACTTGTTCAAGCTCGCCCTTGTCGTTGTTCATCAACGTTTGATACTGGTCAGAGGCCAGCGCGAACAGTGCAACCACGGCACATAGTGCAAGTGCTGATGCAACCAGCAGATATCTCGGAGAGCTGCGAATCAAACAAAAGCCAGGAAAGTTAGCACCATTTCAAAACAGGATCATACGAGCAAGGCAAGTAGGGCAACTGCCGTTCAAATTCTACAGGCTCACTCAGACAGGATTCCTCTGACCACCACGCACAGGTTTGTTTCATTCAACATCTTGACTTCACCTGCCTCCTCTCCTTGCTCCACTACCCACTTACTCCCCTCTCCTTCACGTTCGCACTTACCTCTGCATTGCACTTTCCTTTCCACTTCCGAAAATAGCAGAAGCAAAAGCATCACCCCTCTTTTCCCCTAGCTCTACCCCACCTTTCATCTATACCGGTACTGACAAATAATTTTACCCCTTATCATTCCTTCTTGGACCCACCCTCTAACAGTACCCCACCCACTTACCTCTGTGTTGAGGCGGACTTGATTTTTCTGAGGCGTTTTGACGTCAAAGGCCGCTGCCGCCATGACGAAGTCAGGAGGCATCCGAGCGAAGATGGGCAGGGCGATGCTGGGGGTGCTACTGATACTCGACATGTTCTCATGCACGGGATCGGCGACTTTCACTGAGCTGACTTCCCAAGAGGATTGGTGCCACGCGTTCACGCAGGTATACGGTTGCAACGATCCGTATCTGAAAATAGCGTGTTATGAATGCGATGGGGGCGGGAGCATTGAGGTTCCCTGCGCAGAGTGTCCTCAAGGTCAGTACAGGGATGGTTGCCAGGGAACATCAGCAGGAACGTGCATGCCATGCACATCATGCGGCGTTGGCTACTTGTCTCAGAATTGCTCAGGAGCAGATGCAGGAGTGTGCGTCCTGGCATGTTCAAGCGGAAAGTTTTCGAACGACAATGTGAGCTGCATAGCTTGCCCAGCAGGCAAGTACTCGGTGTATCCATCTGTATCTGCATGCTTGGATTGTCCTTCAAACTCCTTCTCACAGTCTGGATCCAGCTCTTGCACTCACTGCCCCAGCCACGCTCAAGTCGTGTCCGATGGCTTGGGCTCGCACAAGTGTGTTTGTAACTCCAGCCTTGCGCAAGTCCTCTTGCCACCTGAGACTGGATGCCTCTGCCAACCAGGTTTCAGCATCGACTTCTCCGAAAACTGCTCTCAATTTTCCGGCCCCGGTGACAGCCTCATCCTCGAGCCCGCTAGTCCTGAAGCTGAGGTGGAATGGAGGCAATGCTCTGCCCATGGGGGAGTTCCTGCAAGTCTCAACACATCATACGGTCTTGTGATCGTTGCTCGTTGCTCAAACGCTTCTTCCAGCCTGATGAAGAATTTCAGCAACCTTGCGAAGCATTCTTACGCACAGGTGGATTTGTGGTTAGTGAGCGGAGATGGGTTTGATATCAGCTCTTTGCAAATCATCAGCGACGGGGATGATGTTCTGAACTACAAGTCAAGGGTAATCTACAACTCTACAGCATCTGTGATGTTCCATGTCAATTACAACGCGTCTCACTCAAGGGACATGCTCGAATTGAGAATTCAGTCGGCACCTTACTCATCGAACTTGTCATTTTGGGGTGTCTTGATGACCAAGATCTCTTTGTATGATGGTATACGATACTTTGAAGACAATGCCAACGTGCACGTAGATGGATGGAGCTGCTTCCCCAACTGTCCCATCTCAAGGTCGTACTGCAAGGAGGGCCTCTACGTGCTGGGGGGGTTTGGACAGTTTGGAAGAGACGTCGTGCTTCGAAAAACTTTCACGGGGCTAGCGAAACATACACAACTTCGCCTCGTCGTTGATTTCCTGCAGATTGACTTCTGGAACCAGGACAGAGTCATCATCTCCGTCGATGGCAGAGTGGTCCTTTCCCAACCATTGATTATGAGCGAGCCGCTGCCCTTCTGTGGAGATCAGTTCTCCCGGTATGATCAGAACTTGCACAGACTTGAGCTCGTCGTGAACCATACAAGCTCCAACGCTAGTGTCTCGATCGGCACATCGCTCACTCTACCTGCTGTGGAACAATCATGGGGACTAGCCAACTTTGAGCTTTACACGCATCATGTCTGCGATGTGCTGGTGGAAAGTCCGTTAATGGTCCAAGATGCACACTGTTTAGCATGTCCTGCAGGAAGTTACAAGTCCTATCCAGGCCCGCAGCCTTGCTCTAGGTGCCCGAGCGATCTGACAGGATGGCATCCGAACAGCCACATGGGCAAATGCTCGTCGTCCTTGTAATGATTCCATACCCTTGTTCATATGTAATGTATCTCAGTAAAAGATTAACGCTGTCGCTTTCACGAATGCAGCTGTCATGATCACCATTCTCACTCCTTCGAAGAACAAAGTATTTCATTGTAATGGTACAAGTTGAAGCAAGCGAAACCCTTCTCTTCACCTTCTGGGATGAAGCTTCCCCTCATTATATTTGCAGTAAGCCGTCTGTTAGGTTCGTTCCCTTCTCAACCTTGCTGCAGACTTTGTTGACGGTGTCCTTGACAAGCTGGGAAGTCGATCTGCTTCCGTCAGTCAGTCATGATGCTACTATAGACCAATGGGAGCTGCAGACCTTGCAGGGCTCGGAGCCAGGAGAGACCTTGGCGTGGAAGAGCCACTAGCAGAGGCTGCGGGAGAAAGCTGTCAGACGAGCAGTTCCTAGGACAGATACATCTACCGTGTGAGTTCCTTGGAGTCTGCAAACGGGAAGAGGTGGGCGTTCCGCGGTACGTCGATCGCAGTTGCCTGTTGCTCGCACTCAGCGAGTGTTATAAGGAGCATGTCGACGTACATGTCCAACGGCAGGCCCATCCGAGATCCGCTGGACTTTGACGCTAGTCTCCTTGCTGTGAAAGAAGAGAGATCAACTGGGGAGGAACTGGAGACGAGGACAGGCTGGAGAGGCATGGGGTTGAAATCGCTACCAACCTGCTTCAGAGAGCTGAGGAGTCTGCGCACCAGCAGCACGAGAGGGTGTTCTGGCCTTGGCATCGATTCCACCTTTGGCACGGAGAGCTTTCTTGGCAAGGTACTTGTTAAAGATCGAGTCCGCAACCTGGATGTGTCGGGCGGTTCAATGGGAAACCAGGTGGTGTTTTGGTTTGTAATTGAACCTCTTCTTTCTTGGATCTCTCTTGGACCCTGAACGGCTGATACTCGGGCATATCGTCCTCTGGGAGGATCAGCGGGGTACCTTCAATGCTGTTTGTCCTAAGTTAGCAACAACCAGAGCACTCAGTTCGACTCACTTTCCCCACGTGAAGGAAGGAATGTCGTCCTGCTCCCCTGGAGCCGGAGAGGGAGTGAGCAGGAAACTGTAGCCTCCTACCCTCGGCGACGCGGCCACACTGACAGCTCTTATTCAGCAACCACAAATCAATCGCAACGTCGTGCTGTGTCACCTTTCAGCCCCAGGTGTCGCGTATGCTCGGAACGTGGGCTGTAAGGAGGTCTGAAACATCCACAGTCAGCTGACGGCAGGCAGCTGTTATCAAGAGCTGGACCTTGTCCTGCTGGGGTCCTGCCCTCGCCATCCGAGTGGCGGACGATGAGATGTTGTTCTTGCCCATGGGTAGCTTCTGTTGCACCAGCAGTCAGTGGAGGGAGAGCGTGCAGGAACCTCGATACCGTCTTGGGGATGTAGTGAGTGCTGGGAACGTAGGATGTCAAAGAGTCCTTCTCGTCGTAGGGAGCTCCCAAGATCATGTTCAAGGTCCCGTCCTCCTGGCGGGGGCCCCTCTCGATCAGAAGCTTCTGGCGCATGTTGTACTCTGCCGCTTGCTCGTGGATCCACATTCGCCTGTCCTCCATCGCCACCGCGTCCTTCAACATAAGTTCGGACGCCGACTTGTTGTCTTCGCTGGTGTACTTCTTGACGAAGTCATCTAGTGATCTCCCTTTGATCACTCGATTGATCTCTTCCTCCCTCTCCAGATCGTCTTCATTCGTCAAGCACACGCTGTGGTCGTCACCATCGAACCCCATCGGGGTGCTCGATCGTCCTCGATTGCCGGGCGTCCCAGGAGCAGACACTCTCCCTGTTCCTCCTAGAGGCGTCGACGACGCGCTAGCGCCCAGCCCGCGCTTTGGGGTCGAGAGGTACCTCCCGGAGGGAGTCATCGCACACTTGCGCAGGTTCGCGTACGCCTCCTTGATCCGCACAGGATCTCTGCTTTGCATAGCATCGTCCAGCTCCTGCTTAGCTCGGAGGTAAGGGAGCTCAGGGAAGTAGTCGCGCTCGATGATGGCCTTCAGGGAGGAAGTGTACACGTCTTCATCCAGCGCCTTCTGCCTCAGCGCTGTCCTTGGTCCCGGAGGAACAGGCTTCTTGAAAACGCCGTCGTCCTTCTGGTCGATCCGAACAATCTGGAGTTCCCCGTCTTTCCCCACCTTCACGTCACATTTGGAGTCAACTGGCCCTCCATTCTTCTGTCCCCCTGTTGGACCAGTTGCTCCGGACAGAGCGGTAAGGCAGGACATGCTCAGAGAATGTTTGACTCAGTTCTCAGAACAACGACATGAGGTCGTTTCCCTGCTATCAAGCTGCTTTGTGCGTAGCTTTCTCTGCGAGAAGGAAACATGAGAAAACAGTATTATCAAACGACGAGACACTGAGAATAAAATCCTGCTCCGTGGTTCCCCTGCATTCCTGCTCTTCCATTTCTATACTCCTGGCTCTCCATTTATCGGATATCCTAAAACAAAATCCCATAATCCCCTCTACATGTATCTTCTACATGTCTTCTACATGTCTAGTCTTCATGTTTCTCACATGCTCCTTCTACATGCGCCTACTCCAAACTCCCTCTGCTCCCTCCCTCCCTCCCTCCCTCCCCCCTTCTATCCCATTTGCGGTCGGCCTGTATGACCCCACCCCTGCAATGAGTAGGTTGAGTAGGACCCCTAAAGGATAACTATCCATACCACCCTACCTGATTCAAAGTACAATTTTTAGAATAAGTACCGGTAGTAAATTTTCCAATACCACCCACCCATGACCTTTTCTTACAATTGTGCAGGGCCATATGACCCCTACCCCACACCTCCACCCAACTTTAGCTGCCAAGTCACTTAAATCAATACAGATTAACCCTTAAATACCTTAATTTACCCAAATAGTCACTTAATTAGTATGATTCCTCTATTTTAGCCGTATAGTTACCTGATTTAAGAGCTTTTTCTCTTAATTTAAGCACTTTTTCCCTACAGCCGCAAAGTTGTCGGAGACTCGACATGCCCCGCGCGCTGGGGGCGTCGAGCGCCATGCGCGGGGAGCTGAGGGAGAGGACGAGGAGGCGAGTCAGCAGCCTCCTCGAGTTCCTCTACTACACTGTCCCTTCCTCTGCCCACAAGACACTTCGGAGCAGGCTGTCCTCGCGCAGCAAGGAGCTCGACGATCTCCTCAGGACCACGTGAGTAACTCTAGGGAGCGAGCGAATGAAGCCAGTGTTCTTACGAGGGAGCATGTAGGTTGGTTTGCTACTTCAGTCACCAGGAAGAGAGCGATGCAGGCAGAACAGCAGGAAGGCAGAGACCACTGCCCGAGAGCCCTTCTTTCCTCACCCACGAGGTGGTGGACAGGGCAGTTGCGACTCTTGTACGGCAGGTAGTTTCATCTCCTTGCCCTTCCTCCCGCTGAGAGGGCATTTATCTTCCTTGCCTGATGCTTTCATGGCTGTGACCTCCATCGTCCTCCAGTCGACGAAGGACTTCAAGAATCAGAATGTCTTGGCGCTGGGATACAGGCTCCTGAACCCCAGGACGGGGGCAGGCACAAGATCGATGCATGGCATTGAGAGCACGTACCCCAACACGATAGTGAACATCTTCAAGACGACGTTAGCCAGATGACCATGACTTAGTTAACCTCTGACCCCTCTCAAAAGGATCTGGGCAGAGCTGCATCGTTGCATTGGAGACGCGCTTCTACTGCACCTGCTAATGGATACGGTGTGGTGTTCCAGCCAGCGGCGATGAGGGTTCAGGCTGCTGACATGGGATGGGATGTAGATCACGCTGATCCTCCTGAAGAATTCTTGCTTTCTTCAAGTGACAGGTGAATGCTGCGCTGCACGATGGCAACAGCTGATGGTTGTGCAGGTCCGGTGATAGCCAGCGTGCTGAACACGAACAAGAATGTTCAGAAATGTGGGCGTATCTTTTCATTTATGAGAATGTACATGACAGTGTATGTTTCAGCATTGGATGCCCCTCACAACGTAACTGCATCGAAGTCGAAGAAAACTCCAAGGAAATCTTTAAAGCTGTAACTCGTGTTGAAACAAACCTCCCATCCTCACCTTCTTGCAACAAGGTCAAGAAACAGGAGGCGTTTCAAACTCCGCCTTTCAAGTATGAATTCTCTCTTCATCTTGATAGGAACGTGATCTTTCTGACCTGTTCAAACTTGTTAGCTCTGGCACTGGAAGGGAAAAGGCCCCAGGTTGCATATTTCGCAGCGCCTTACACTCCGTTGACTCGATGATGCCGCAGGAGATGGCGGAAGAATCATCCGACGGCATCAAGACGAGCGGCGCTAAGACGATCGCGTCTCAGTCGAGAGAGCTGAAGTCTGTGCTGTCCCTGGAAGTCCCCAAGACCTTGATCTTGTACAGCGCTTCCTTCCCCAAGAGGGCAGGTTCTCGTTTGCCTGTGAGGCAGGGAGGATTTTGACGGTGGTCCGTGCCCTCCAACAGGATTTCCCGGTCAGCACGTCTTCAATTCTATCGGCAAAGGAGGGCGAGCAGCTGCTTGGCTGATGAACACTGTGCTGTACTCCCCCAAGTATCGACTGAGCTGCATCGCCCCACCTGATAAGGCGCAGCCCCTGCTCAAGAAGTGCTGGCCCCTGCCTGCAACTTTGCCAGCTGAGTACTGATGCTGTTGCCCTCAGGCACTCGAGAGTGAAGCCTCAGCTCCAGCCCCTCTGCCGGATCCTCAAGAAGTTGTTGTGTAAGCATAGCAAGCTCCCGTACGGGCTGCTGCTGCAGCGGCATTGCCCTCTAGCGCATTCAAAGCAGAGCCCCGTTCACAAGACAGGGGCAGAGGACAAGTCAGCACACAAGGCGTCTGGGCCCAGTCACCCTCCAGCTGTGCGGAGGCCGTCTGAGGCACCGCAGCTGTTCTCTTGCCGGAAGAGGAGGAGGGGGCAGGTGATCGAGCCTCTTGCGGGGGGCGACTTGAAGGGAAGAAGTGGAGATACGGGTACAAGAGACCAAGCGTTCGATCGATCAAGTCTTGAGCTGCGAGGTGAATGAAGACTTGTAGGCTGCGGCTGGCTGACCTCTGCTCCATCAGTCAGCGTCAGTTCTGTCGCTGCCTTCCTCAGATCGGTTCTCCGCCGTCTGGTGATTTTGATGTGATCCAGCCACGTTGGTTGATTCGCTGACAGATCCCCCGGGAGCTGTGGGGCTGCGAGGAGAACGAGAGAGCTTTCTTCCGCAGGTGTCGACGAGGGTGGCAGTGAGAGCGTCTGACTTGAGGTGAGCAGCGTGAAGCTGTTCTTGAAGCTACGGAGGTACGAGAGGTTTCTTGTCCGACATGCCATGTACAACTTCAAGGTGAGAGACGGCCGGGCGAGCAAGTCGCTGACTTAAGATGGGAGATCACTAAGTGCGCATGGCTGTTCGACGGGCGGAGCTCACAAGACAAGTCAGCCTCGGTACTCCAACTGTGGAAACGACTGGCTGCTGATGTATGATCGGACAGAGCAACGCCAAGGATCGTCATGTTTCTTCACAAGAACTGATTGTCAAGGTTTGATTTGACGGCAGAATGCGATATCATCGGTTGTGTGATGTTGCGAGATAGACGACAAGGGCAGCAAAAGTCGTTGGTTTTCTCTTCTCAGAGATTGTTATACCCTTGATACGGTCAAACTTTTACGTCACCGAGACTGAAGCTACTCGCAACCGGTTAGCTTTCTTCCGCAAACCCGACTGGTTTGCTATCAAGAAGGTCCCTGACATCTTCACCAACAATCATCAGTTGTCTTGGTGTGTGACATGTTATCCGCAGGAATACTTTCCTAGTCTGACCAGACACATCTATCGACTGATCACACGTACAGAAGCAAAGGTCCTCCTCTGTCCGTCTTCGTGTGCAGCTGACATGCTCAACTCAAGAAAATTCTGGCCAAACGGAGCGTCGGGCCCGCCAGGTTGCGGCTGCTGCCGCGGGGAGGGCGCAAGGGAGTTCGACCGATAGTGAACATGGGGCGACGATATCCGTTGACGGTAGGAGGTTGTCTTGCTTTTCAGGACGATTGAGCAAACGTCCCAGGTGACTTCAAATTCTGGGAAGAAGATTCAAAAGCCGAGCAGCAACTCTGCCTTGTCTCGCCCCTTCTCGGTGCTCTCAGCTGAGAAGCAGCTGAATCCGCAGATCTTGGGGTATGACGTGGAATGAGAGTGAGAGAAAGTGACGAACATGTCTGTCAGATCGTCTGTGCTGGGCCAGAACGACATATTCACACGATACCTGACGCTGGTCCGGGTATGTTCAGTGCTCTAGTTCCTTGCGGTGACAAGTGCTGGCTGTCAAGTTGTGGAAAGAGAACGGGAAACCCTCGATGTTTTTCTCCTCTCTGGATGTCGTCAAGGCAAGTGCAAAGTGCAACGTTGAAGATTACTCGTGTTGACTTTACTTTGCAGTCGTTCGATTCCATCAAGCATGACAAGCTTCTGGAAGTCGCCTGCTCTCTCTTCTCGGAAGGTATCATCGAAAGTTCTGCTTTTTGGATTTCTTGTCCTAACAACATGCAAGATGAGTACATGTTGCGACGGTACATTCAAACTCCGTGTGGTATCCTTGGAAACTCTGTCGTCTCCCTCCTCTGACATGCACAAGGCAACCGCCCCAAGTTCTCAACACAGGCAGTTCCATCCACCCGATACTCGCAGGTGAACTCTTCAAGTCTGGCCTCCCACGTCGCCAGCTGCTGAGGCGCTTCCTAGTTCGTCTCCGATGCTCGTGAATTCTCCGAATTCAAAAGGTTCCATGACAACCAGTCGCACTCCACGGTCACCGCTGGCGTTCAGGAACTGTATCTTCACAGACCTGGTCGAGTACCACTACTGCTCCCGGGACGAAGTTCTCTCAGCGTTGCGAGGTTTGTGACTATGATTGGTGGCCGACATGGCTGAAGGATTGCGATAGATCACGTGAAGGAGAACATAGTGAAGCTTGGGCCCTCATACCTCATGCAGACCCAGGGGATCCCGCAGGTGAGAGGAAGGAGCAAGGAGAAGGTAGGGAGGATTTGTCTTGCTGTGACTTGTGTCAGGGGTCTGTCTTGTCTTCGTTGCTCTGCTGCTGCATCTATGGACATCTGGAGAACAACCGGTTGGTCAGGATCCCGTCGATGCATCGCAGGTTCTTGCAAGGGGATCTGAAGAGGAACGAGTTGAGCTCGAAGAAGCTGCATGACAGCAGCCAGGGCGGGAAGGGCGGAAAGGCAGACGTAGCACTCATGATGAGAGTTGTTGATGACTTTCTCTACATCTCGTCCGAGGTTCAGGTTCGGGTGTTGTCTTGCTCGACCTCCGGGGACTGACGTCGTGCAGCATGCTCGCGCGTTCTTGCGCGCCATGGCGTGTGGGCATGCAGGTCGGCAGACTTGCTCGCCCGGACGTATCAAGTGACTCTGACGGGCAGACTATGGAGTGGAGTTGAACCTTGACAAGTCCAAAGTGAATTATGACGTGCGAGTGTCGGTGCGAGGAGAGAAAGAAGTAGCGATAAAGAGGCTGGAGGGAGCAGAACTTCATTGGTGTGGGCTCGTGCTGGACACCAGGAGCATGAACGTACTGAGAGGAAGAGGAGGGGGAGGAGGGGGAGAAGGGAGAGGGGGAAGGGGAGGGGGAAAGAGGAGGAGGAGGAGTCTGCTTCCTGACGAATGATGTGCTGTAGGTGAGGCTAGACTACAGCCGGTACAGGGACCAACATCTTCGAGACGCCACGACGGTCGCGTTTGAAGGAAGGCCTGGGTAAGACTTGAGAGACTGAGTGCTGTGGGGTATTGATGTTGAGTGCAGGTTGAAGATGAGGGAGAAGACGATAGGTTCAGTCAAGAGCAAAGTCTGTCGAATCCTTCCCATTGCTCCTCCTCTCCCGTAAGCGCCTTCTCAGCTCCTGCCCATCCTGCTGGACCGGACCATCAACTCCTGTCGGCGCGTGCGATATAACATATTTCAGGCGGGGCAGACGAGCTCACAGACCTGTCAACATCTGACTCACTCACGAGCAGGGCTTCCTCTTCGCAGCCATGAAGCAGAAAGCGTACTCGGACGCGCTTGCTGCTATTCACGTCCAGAACGTCTCGTTCCTCGCCAGCACAGTCGAGGTCTCCTGTCTCTCTGATCTTTCTCCCTTGATCTTTCCCCAGGCTGTGATCTCAGCAGCTTTCTCTCATATCATGTCGCTTCCATCCAGCCCTGTCATCAGAGACGCAGGTCTTTACTTTACCCTCCTCCTCCTCC
>NW_005434653.1:543669-559582 GCF_000315625.1 Guillardia theta CCMP2712 | reverse complement strand
GTTCAAGCTGCCAGGTATGACGATCGACCTCTCGCGCAAAGAGATCTTCTGGCTGGGCTACCGCGCATACCTTGCTTCCTTCAAGCGCTGCAAGGTTTTGCCTCTATTCCTCTCTCCTTGTCAACTCTCCTCCAGGTCAGTCCCGAGCTTGTCCAGGATGTGCGGCGCAAGTTCGATCAGCTGGTGCAGTCGAGCTTCGAGGTAAGGAGCAATCGCCTTTCAACCTCTCCTCCTCCTCCTCCTCCTCCTCATCCTCCTCGTTGACGCTTGTCAAGGACCCGACGCAGCTACGGTGGCTGGAGAGGATTGCCAAGGACGCTAACACTGAGGACTTTCATCGTATGTGGGTGTAAGAGAAGGGAGGACAGACATGCGAGCGAGGCTTTCATACATCTACATCACAAAGTACAACAAGCTGCCTCCCCGAAGGCACCGTCTCAGGTAGTTTACATGCTCCCGTTCCAGCTCCAGCGTTCAGCCAGGGATGGGGAGAAGACCAGGGAAGGCCATCTGCAGGAGCAGTCAGCTGAGTCAACTGCCTCAGTAGGCGCATGACCTGGATGCCGGCGATGGCGGCGAGGATGAGGCCACAAATAAGGCAGCAGCAGAGACACTGCAAGAGAGTGAGGGAAACAGGGAGTCACGAGCAACGGGAGCCATGGGAGGAGGACGAAAGGGAAGGAGCAACGGGAGTCAGACGAGGAGGAGGAGAGGGAAGGAGCAACGGGAGTCAGACGACGGCGAGGAGGAGGAGCAGGAGGGAGTCGAGGAGGAGAAGGGAGCAAGCGCAGAGAGGGAGGAGGAGCTGAGAAGGGGTGTAGACCATGCAGGTTCCCTTGCAGCGACCGAAGAATTCCTTGATGCTGCGCCAGAGTCACCACGAGCCCTAAGGCCTCCAAGAGAAGGAACCTATACACGATGTATGCCTTGCACTTCTCCGACTCGAGGATCGGGTTAGCCGGCTGCTCCTCTGGTCAAGGCAGGAGGAAGCGACTTGCGGCATCACCTGAGGAGGACGACCCGGCTCTGCGAGCTTGGAGGGACCATTCCTTGCGCGTCCTGCTGGGTTTGCGCGCGCCTTGGCACGTGGCATCACCTGGGAGGCAGAGGATCACTGATACGGTAGACAAGTTTGGGGAGAGGATGAATACAACAAAGATAGAAGAGGAGGAGGTGGGAGGGGAGGAGGAGGAGAAGAAGAAGGAGGATGAGACGGGAGTCGAGCAACTGGAGCAGCAGAAGCAGCAGCAGCAGCTACCTGGATGGACAGCTGGAGTTTTGCTTGCGAATTCTTCTCGCGGTTGAAGCCGAAGTTGGGATGGACCATCTTATACCAGATGTAGGGATACTTGAAGTTCTCCTCGTCCACCAGCACCTGCTTGTCTGCGTCCGTATCCTATGGTTTGCAAGTTAGGAAGGATGAGGAGAAGGAGGAGGAGGAGAAGGGGAAGAGGAAGAGAAGGGACAGAGAAGGAGGGAGGAGCAGTAAGAGGAAAAGAGGAGGAATAAGAGGGGAAGAGGAGGAGGAGAGAGGAGGAGAGGAGTGGTAATTCGTACCTGACCCATGTCTCTCGGGGTCATGAAGACAAACTCCATGTCGTCAGGAGAGGTCTGCTTGCCAGTCACTCACCCCGGACCATCCTCCTCCCTGCTCCCCCCCTCCGCTCTTCCTGCCTCCTGCCCCCTGCCCCCTGCCTCCTCCTCCCTCCTTCACCTTCCCCTGGTTCCGCTCGAAGCAGTCCTTGAAGAGCTTCTTGAGGGGCAGGACTCCCTCCGCGATCGACTTGTGGCTGGTCAGCGCGTTCTCGTCCCACACGCTAATCCTCATCAGGTACTCGAGGTTCATCTCAGGGAACTTGCACTTCCACTTCAAGCGGTAGTTGAACATGCCGTACGCCTTCACCTTCACCCCGTAGTGCGTGTCCGTCATCTTGGGCTGCCCGACGCCCAGCAGCTCGCAGCTGATGTAGACGTCGCTGGTGTAGGAGTCCTTTGGCGCCGTGTCGAGAGTGTTCCAGATGATGACGCGGAGCTCCATGGGCAGCGTCTTGCCGAGCACCTTGATGTCTTCCACCGGCTGCTCCGCCGCCTTCGTCTCGTCCACGATGTCCAGGAAGAGGGAGAGTTTGCCCTGAGAGACCCCGGGAAGCTCTTCCTCGTTGATCAGATCCCTCACCTCTCTCGGCTTGTACTTCTCGTCTCGCCATTCTTGGCAGAACCACCTGCGAAGCACCAGTCACGGGAGGAGGGGGAAGTGGGAGTCAGAGAAGGAGGAGCGAGCAAGAGTCAGGGGAGGAAGAGGAGGAGGAGCAGCAGCAGCATGCCTGTCTTCCAGGTCGATGGTAGTTGTCCCAATCTTCTTGGTGGAGAGGATCATCCCTTGCGGGGCTATGCTCGCATCCAATAGGGTGATGACCAGCTGGCTGGGCCCGGGAATCACGCAGTCGGCGAACTGGAAGACGTGGAAGAAGTTGGGATTGAGCGACTTAACAACATCGCTCTCGTGCTTCTTGTCCCCTAGCCGAGCCTCCAGGTACTGCAGCCACATCCCCTCCCCGTTCTCCTCCCTCATGAACCCGCCAGGCGTCACCTGGAACGCCTTGAGGCAGTACACCCGAACCTCCACCGTCGCCTCCGCAAACGTCTCGTAGATGTTGTACTGCTTGTAAGGGCGGCACTTCTCCAGGGCGTCTGGGATGGAGGGGTCGGAGCTGACAACTTCAAAGTACTCGGGATCTCGCTCCGGGTTCAGCTCGCTCTTCCCCGCCTTCGTCTCGTTCTCCTTCCGGAACACCTTGATCCTGCACTTGACCACTCCCACAGCCTCTGCATTCCTCCTCTTGTAGTCCCTTACCCTCCCCTGGAACAGAGGCACCTCCTCGAAGCTCGGTTCGAACAGGTCCGTCCACTCCTTGGTCTTCTCCAGCGGCTCCGTGAACTTGGTGTGCTTTCTGAACACCAGCCACTCGGCGTTGGGCTTCCCGTCGGGAGTGTCGATCACTTCCTGCCTGTCCGGCTCCTCATCGTCCTCTGGCCGGATGGCAGAGTAGATGTCAACAACATCCAGAACTTCGTCCCCTTCTCCAACTTCGTCCCCTCCTCCTGCTCCTGCTCCTGCTCCCGCTCCCGCTCCTCCCCCTCCAGCCGTTTCGTACACGGCCTGGTTGGGGTTGTCGCCGACTTCTTCGTGCTGATCACTCGGCCCCTTGTCCCCCAGGTGCAGCTCGTCTGCAAGTCGCTCCTCCTCTGCCTGCTGGAGCTCAGCCTGCTCCTCATGCTCAGCCATGGGAGTCTCATCCTCATACGTCTCTCCCCCCTCCTCATGATAGTGCTCTCCACCCTCAGGGTTTGCGTCTGCTTCTTCCTCCACAGCGTCTGCTTCGTCCAGCGCCCCCTCCTCGTTCACCCCGTCCTCACCCTCTCCTTCCTTGTCGTCATCCGATGCTAACACAACCTTGACCTCGCGTCCTTCTTCCATCACATCGGTCGTTAGCGTCATCCTGACTTCCTCCGGGCTTGTCTGCACTGCATCCCCTCCCTTGTCGCCCTCTGTCCCTTTCTTTCTCGAGTTAGTGAGGGAAGCAGCAGCGGCCTCCTTCTCCATTCTCTCTGCCTCCTTCGCAAGCTGCTTCGCAAGCTTCTCTGCCTTCTTGGCTTCCAGTTTCGCTGCCTTCTCCGCCGCCTGCTTTTCCTTCTTCTCCTGCAGCAGCTCTAGCTTCTTCTGTTTCTCCTCCTCTGCCTTCTTCTTCTTCGCCTCCTTCTCCTCTCTCTCCTTTTCCTTCGCTTCCTCCTTCCGCTGCCGCTCCTCATCCTTCTTCCTCTTCTTCTCCAGCGCCTTCTCCTTGGCCTCGATGTCCTTCATCTCTCTCGTCAGGAGGAACTCTTCCGTCCTCTCCAGGAAGGCAGCTTCCGAGGGAGCGGCGAGGTAGAGGTCGAACGCATGGTCCAAGTCCTTGGACATGCCGCTCTTGAAGTGATTCAGAAGCTTCTTCGCCTCCTTCGCCTGGATCGTGCCAGCCTTCATCAGCTCCTCCATCAGCTCCTCGAACTTCTTCCTTCGCTCAACTTTCTCCCTCCTCAGCCTCGCCGCCTCGTCCTCGTCGTCGTCGTTGTCGTCCGCGTTGTCCTCCTTGACCCCGCACGGGTAGAAGAGCCTGAGCGGCTCCGAGCCCCAGCACACGATCTTCCTCCCCCCGAAGAAGCCCTGGTAGTCAAACACTAGGAACTCCAGGTCCGGCGCGTACTCCGGGTCATCCGGCAGCAGCACCTCCAGCTCGAGCTGCTGCATGAAGTTGACATCGTTGGGGTTCGGCAGGCTGCACTCCTTGGTCACCTTGAACCCGGCTGGGTCCCCGTTCCAGCTGTCTGTGGTTTGCACGAAGAAGGCGAGGGAGGGGGAGCTCAGGCCGAGCTGCTCGCTCATGTTCCGCAGCCCCAGGATCTGAACCTGGATCCTGCATTCCCGCATGAACACCTCCGCCGCCTCTACGTAGGGGTTCATGGGGCAGGGGAAAGGGTTGTAGCCCCTGCAGGGCATCCTGGTCCGGCTGAAGAAGGCAAAGGGTATGGGAAAGGACTCCCAGGGGATGGGGACGCCGTCGTTAGGGTCCCACTTCCAGGCGTTGGGCTCTACAAACTGCTTGTTGCCCTTGGAGTTGTGGAACTCGTCGGTTCGTTGCGGGACGAGTTCGCCCGGGATGACTTTGAAGAGCGGGTCATCCCTATGGACGATCTGAAAGCTCGCGTACAGCTTGCCCTCATCTATTTCCGGGTTCCCCTTGAACAGCTCGAACCAGGAGGGATCGCAGTGGGTGTGAAAACAGCGCTCGGGGGCCTGCCGGAGGAGATAAGACTGCAAGGTCGGGGAGAGGGAGGGGATAGGACAGCCACGTAAGGGGGAGGGAGGAGGGAGCGTACCACGAAGAACCTCCCGAGGAGAACGTTCTTGGACGCAACCTTCTCGAGCACCCTTACCTCGATCCTTGGAGCCGCTCGGAGCTGGACAAGAATCAGACCCCCAGCGAACCAGACAAAGGCAATAGGAGGGAGGGAGGGAGGGAGGGAGGGAGGGAGGGGGCGAGGGAGGGAGGGGGCGAGGGAGGGAGGGGGCGAGGGAGGGAGCGAGGGAGGGAGCGAGGGAGCGAGGGAGGGGAGGGAGGGAGGGGAGGGAGCGAGGGAGGGAGCGAGGGAGACTTTCACTCCAGGGGCAGCACCCACTCACCATGTTGTAGTTTCGCAACCATCTGAGCGCGTAGTCTTCATTACCGTAGGAATACTGCAGGCCGTCTTCCGGCCAGTCGTCGTCCTTGGGGTTGTACTTCTCCTGCCCTCATTGTTCAGCAACAAGAATCAGCAGCGAGCCAGGCAATGGCGGAGGAGCGAAACCGAAACATTGCAAGGGGACGTCATCAGCTCAGAGGAAGAAGGAGAGGTAGAGAACAGAGACACGCTGAGAAGAGCTCACATATAGCCCTTCGTAGTACTGGTCGCTCCCGAAATCATCGCAGCCCGGCCAGCCGACACTAGGGAGGAGGAAGTCGTTGAAGCTGGCCCCGGAGAGGGTGCAATCCCATGTCGGGGAGTTCGACCCGTTCACTGTATGCGTCCGCATCTTCTTGCCGCAGAACACGACCTCCACGAACGCGTTTGCCATCCCCACAGTGTTGGCGGAGGGGAGATCTTTAGCTTGGGAGATGTGGGCTCTAAGGGAGAAGATCTCCTCGCACTTGAGCTGCTGCGGCGAGGGGATCGAGATCTCGTTAAACTTGACGAACGGGCTGAGGATGGGAGGCCCCTTGACCGCGTTGCTGCAGTTCGTGCGGGACGGGACGTACATCTTGAGGCTGACCCAGATGAAACCAGCAAAGTCCGTAGGCTCAAGGTCACACGTAGCATCTCGGTCGAGCTTGATGCACTGCATGCCGATGTAGGGGTCCATCGAGTGATTGTTCCCCCTCCCATCGTCAAACTTGTCCCCGTGGGGCCAGGGGGGGCTGGTGTAGGTCGGCTTGAAGTAGCTCCTCTCCCTGGGGTTCCACTCTTTCGGCAGCTCCTCGGACGGAGCGACGTAGAACGAGGGCAGCGAGCTGTCCTTCTTGTTCAAGATCACGTTTGCCTTCTGGTTCCCTTGCGTCAGCTCCATGATCGTCGGTTTGCCCATGGCGTTCACCACGGGAGCCGCCGGCCTCTCCCCGATCGCCAGCAGGTCCCTCAGCCTGAGCTTTTTGAAGCCAATCAGCTTCCTCGTCAACTTCGCTCCCCCGATCGTGTCCAGCAAGCCTGAGCAGCGGTACACCTTGATCCACACAGGAGGGAACGCAGCGTCGATCAGTTCAGAAGGGAAGTAACCCTCCTCATAGTCCGTGTCCAGCCAGGGCCAGAGCTGATCATCATAAGGGATATCGTCCTCTAGCTCCACCGCTTGATACCATTCGAACAGGCCCTTGTGCTCTGACTTGACCTTGGTAGTGCACGATTTCCTTCCTATCTCGAGCTCGACCTGGGCATAGCAGTTCTGACCCATCCCCACCGCTGGCACGTTCAACCCCTGCCCATGGAAGACATGAAATCGGAAGAAAACCTTCTGCTTCACGTCCTGGAACAGCTTGCAGTCCTTAGGTTTCATCTCCGTAAGAGCCAAGCTCGGCTGTGCTTTGCTCCCCTCCCTGTCCTCAATCTCAATCGAGAGCAGAACTCTGCCGCAATAGACAGAGGGCTCTTCATACGACCCAGAGCCGAACCCGCTGCAGATCTTTGACGCCATCATCTTGAACTGGCGGTTCCCCACGAACTCCCCAACTTTTCTTGTGATCGATTGAACCTTTTCAGCCGTTCTTTCCATGATGCCCTTGTCGGGAAGCGCAAACAGGTCGAACCATCTGGGCTGTTTGTAGTATTCCTGCCTAGAGAACACATCCTTCCAGCTGAACATGTGCTCAGCGACGACGTGGTTCCCAGCAATGTTCTGGTTCCAAAGCTGCAAGGCGAGGAGGTCGCAGAATATTGGCTCGTACACTGGAATCTGCAGCTGCTGGTTCCAGACGGGGTTGAGGTCTGAAGCCTTTGTGTCTGTCTGGTTTTCTCCTGTAGGGATCACGATCTTGATGAAAGGGTCCGAGCCCCAGGTATCGTCGACCCTCCTCAGGTTCCGCGCTTGATAGATCTTGAAGATGATGTTGTACACGCCCGTTGCCGTGATGAAGTTGTGCAACCTCGGTATCTCCAGCAGCTCGCAGCGAGATCGCTCCTCCTCCGGCACATCATCCTGAACAGCCCCTGGCTCATCCATGTTGTTGATGATGACGTTCATCCTGATGTAGCCTGTGGGGATGGCTGGCTCATCAGATGCTATGTCATTGATCGCAAACCATTGAAGCGGAAGCTTGTGACCAGAGCTGTGGAAAACGTCCAGCACACCAATCTGCAGCACGCCTATGATCTTAGCAGGCAGGAGCCCGCGGTCATGCTGGATCTCGATGACGATCGAGGAGGACAAGAACCTGTGTGGCTGCCCAACATATGAGAGCTTGCAGACAAAGTTGAAGAATGGCGTGCTCGTCTTGGAATGGATCTTCGACACCTCTGTCCCTTCAGGGTCCCACGTCCCATACACTCGAGCCTTGGAATCGTTGAACCCGTGGCTTGCCAATCCATAGAGGCCGCGGCATTCAGCAATGTTGACTAGCACATTGAACACACAGTCTCTCCCATCCCTTGCTTCCCTGAACTCTGCGCAAAGCTCGTCCAGTCCGCTAGGCATGTTGCCTAGTCACAGGAATTCCTTACTTTCCAATGCACGCTCCCACTCTCCTTATCCTTCCTTCCCAAACTCCCGTACACTTTCCCAAGTTCTGAGCACCCTCACAGCACTTTGACCCAGCCTCACCATCTCTGCCTCTCCTCCTCCTCCTCCTCCATCGCGCTGCTGCCTCCCTCTATTTTCCAGAACCTGCCATGCCCATAGATTTCCCTATTTTTGCTGCTGCCTGCGCGGGGATGAGGGGACATCCCGAACCTGTAGTGGGACTGAGATGGGAGGTGGGCCAACCATTTGACCGGGCCCGGCAAGTATCCCCGGAAGGCAGGGATGTTCTGAGGCAGGGTGCAACATATAGGAATAATTCTAGGGCAGAAGAGACTGCTACCCCTCGTATTAGTGCGACTCGTGGGTTTGTCATGGAAGGGAAAGGAACGAATTTTCTGGGAGAGTTAGAGGAGAGAGGAATCATGCAGCGTTCGTTAGCCGCAAGGTGGCTGAGAATGGTTTGCCCCTCCTCGTCCTTGTCCTTGTCCTCGTCCTCGTCCTCGTCCTCCTCGTCTTCCTTCTCCTCCTCTTTCTTGCCCTTCGGCTCCTCTTCGAAATCTTTCTCTTATCGAGCAGCAGCAAAGGCTCATCGCGCTGACAAGAGGATGTGGGCTGGTAGGGCAATCTTTGGGGGGGTCGCGCTTGGTGTGGGATCGAATGTTGCTCTAGCTTCGCTGTCACGATCGCACACTTCGATGTGTGAGGCCATGAGTGACAGTGGAGGACCGAGCTTCCGGCAGCAGCTTCGTTACACCATCTCCGACGCCGTAGAGCGAGTAGCTGCCAGCGTCGTCAGCATCTCCTGCACCAAGAATGAGATGTGGATGACGGTCGGGGTCGCAGGGAGCGGATTCATCATCGACTCCGACGGGACCATCTTGACCAATGCTCATGTCGTCGAAGGAAGCTCCGAGGTGCTGGTCACGCTCCAGGACGGGCAGCAGCTGGTTGGGCGGGTGGAAAACTACGACTCGCTCTCCGACGTGGCGATCGTGAAGATCAAAGGGGGCAAGTCGCTGCATGCAGCGACGCTGGGCAAGTCCAGCGACCTGAGAGTGGGAGAGTGGATCATCGCCTATGGCAGTCCGGGGGAGCTGAAGGACACGGTTACGGTTGGGATAGTCAGTGCGCTGCTGAGGCAGAGCTCTGAGCTGGGGCTAGGGGCGAGGAGAATGTCTTACATCCAGACAGACGCTGCCATCAACCAGGGAAACAGCGGCGGCCCGCTGATCAATCTGGATGGAGAAGTCGTCGGTATCAGCACCATGAAAGCTGCCTACCTCGACGGCATCAGTTTTGCCATCCCCATTGACCTGGTCAAGTTCCTTGAGCTAAGCTCTCTTGCTGCTCTGACATGCTCTCACGCAGGCGATGGACATGGTCCGCCAGATGCAGAAGTATGGATGTGTAAGGCGCCCTCACCTGGGGATGAAGATCGCCACGATTAGCCCGATGGTACACTAACTGAATGGTCGAGAGTATAGCAGTGGACGATACCGGTGTGACGATGGCATAATTGGATCTCTTTGACGATCTTGTTATGGGAGGTTCATGTATTCACTGCAACCCTGTTTCATTCTGTTTTGGCTTCTGAGTGAGTTTTTCCCTTACCTGAGAGTCACACGCCATTTGAAGGTTCTTGCTGAACTTCGCTCGTCAATCCCTGGGTTTCCTCCTGAGCTTAAGAGAGGCGTTATCATCACTGATGTAGTGCTTCCCCTGATTGCACTGAGCATGATTGGTTGCGTTCCCAGGTCTCTCCCAGCTCACCGGCTTCTAAGGCAGGTCTACAGGGAGGAGACATCATACAGGAGGTCGACGGAAGGTATGCGTTCTTTGTTTCGGAGCTTTCCGAGGGTTGTGGCAGAATGAGACGACTGAGATGTTCCACAGTCCGATTGTTGAAGCTGGACAGATCTACAACATGCTTGGCGACGAGGTGATCGAAGCAGAGCTGTGCGCTCCTCCTCAATCTGGTGGCAGGTCGGTCGGAGGATCAGCATGAAGGTGGTGCGAGCAGGGCAGAGAAGGACACAGGTGCTCAATGTCACCGTCAAGACAGAAGCTATTCAATGACACAGAGGAAAGAAAACAAAGGAAGGTCATCTACATGCATACAGCCGTTACAAGACTATAAAGATGTGGCCTCTCAGAATCCAAAGATTCTAGAACAGCAACACTCAATCAAAGTACTATTCACACATGAATGCATTGAGTACGCACAGTTGTCTTTTACCATTTCAAATCTACGAAGAATGCTGGGCCGGAATGCAAAAGGGAATGTCCACCTTCATCTGAGAAAAGCCTCGCGATGTCCCTGGGCTCGATGCCCTTCTCCTCCGCCAGAGCTTCCTCGATCTCCTCGCATACCCCCCTCGCCCTCTGCCCATCCTCCCCTTCTCCTTCCTCCCTCCTGATGTCCGTGTAGGTTGCCCGCTTCTCCCTCCTCTCCTCGCCATCGTCCCACCCTTCCATGCCCAGCGGGATGTGAAACCCCTCCCCGTACTCCTCTTCCTCCTCAAACATCGTCGCCTCCCGCGGCCGCTTCCTCGAGGCGTCTCCTGCCCAGCCAAGCTCTTCGTCCTTGACGTCGCCCTCCGTGTCTCGGCATGGCACGACCCCCGTGAACTGCTCCCACTCGTGCCGGGAAAGCTCGCAGATGTCCAGGAACCGATCAAGCGGGCACTGCCTCGCAAACGGCCCCGAGATGCTGGCAATCTGCTCCCAGCCTCGCACCAGCTCCTCGCGATCCTCAGGCTCTGCGGGGCTCCTCCATCTCCATCCCGCGTACAGGTACCGCACTGCTCAAGAAACATGTCAGTCAACAAGCCGCTCACGCATGCCAAGCTATCTTCTGACCCTCCCCGCCTCCTTCCCCATGCCCTCGCAGCATCCTCCCCTCCTCTTCCTGCCCCGTACTTGGTCACCTTGCCCCCCCCCTTTCCTCTCCTCTCCCAATCTCCCCCATAGCCCGTCCGCTTGTGTGCGGCTTCCTCACCATACGAGCTCCACCGGTCGTCGTCGCGCTTGAACATCGTCTTCCTCGCTCGGACCTTCTTCATGCCGCTTTTCTCCAGCACCTTGCTGAACTCCATCTCCGTCATCCCGCTCCGTCCCGTGTAGGGGTCGTCGCTACGGATCACGGAAGGGCAGCAGGCCTTGAGCACGGAGTAGATGGACCAACATCCGCTTCTGCAGACGTACGAGGAGGGGCTTGCTTTCGCGAGAATCTATTTGGACATGTCAGTAAGTGGGAAGAACACTGACTATGGGATATGAGGGCATACAGTCTTAGCGAAGAGCAAGCCAATGCTCTTGTTGTGGTCAGAAGCTGTGGGTCGGACCATGTTTCTTTCCGAGGATGGCAAGGGTAAGCAAGGAACTGGGAAGAAGAAAAAGGTGAAAGAGGGAAGGATCCGACTATTTACAACCAAAAAAAGAACTCTCAGTGTGTAGTAAAGAATAAGATTCCAATCGTTGTGTTTTGGTGATACCGGGCAAATCCGGTACCGACGGAAATGAGTTGTTGGCCATGGCCTCAAATCGCCGCGGAGCGACTGCCGTCATTGAGGAGAGCCAACTGACAAGAGATGGCGATGCGACCGAAGAGCTTCTGGTATGGCTCCGTGTGATGACTTTGAGAGCGAGACGATACCCATCCTCCGTCATTCTGATGCGAGAAGAGAAGAAAGCACAGATTTGAACTGTTTGCCGTCTGTCACAACCGAAGTTCATCCACACCTTGGTTGAATGACAAGCATATCCAGTTCGTTCCGAGAGATCTGCATCCATCAAGTATCCTGTGGTGTTTGTGAGCAAGTGTCAGGTACGGAATGCCTTCATTAGATTAGGTACTCCCCATCATCAAGACCTTGATGCAGCTTTTGCCTTGCTGCTTCCTTCCACTTGCTCGTGCTTGAGGCAACTGCATTGAATATGTGATGACCTGATAACCCATGATTGGATGGCTGGAAGTAGAGTCACCTGATTTGGCATGTGCCTTCCCAACTCGCCTCGATATCTGTGGCTAGATATCATGACAGGATGAAATGTTATGAATTTAAAACACTACTCGAAAAGAATCAAAATACTTGCAGCAATTGAAGACAGTACCTGTGGCAGGACCTGCAAAGCGCATTTAAACATGTTGAACATGTCAAAATTGCTACTCAAAAGCTAATTTCTGATAGTGTATGGATGAATGCAACGAGCGGATAATTTAGTTGCAAGAAAAGAGACAAATGAAAATAATGTGTTAATACAATGTATTGGTTAGTATCAAAATCACTCGCAAACAAAAAACTGCGAATTATGAAAAAAAGAATTCAAGAATCACACGAGGGAACAACAGAAAGTGTGCAGGGACTCGGACCCAAAGAGGTACTTCTGAATGTCCCTGGGCTCGATGCCCTTCTCCTCCGCCAGAGCTTCCTCGATCTCCTCGCATATCCCCCTCGCCCTCTGCCCATCCTCCCCTTCTCCTTCCTCCCTCCTGATGTCCGTGTAGGTTGCCCGCTTCTCCCTCCTCTCCTCGCCATCGTCCCACCCTTCCATGCCCAGCGGGATGTGAAACCCCTCCCCGTACTCCTCTTCCTCCTCAAACATCATCGCCTCCCGCGGCCGCTTCCTCGAGGCGTCTCCTGCCCAGCCAAGCTCTTCGTCCTTGACGTCGCCCTCCGTGTCTCGGCATGGCACGACCCCCGTGAACTGCTCCCACTCGTGCCGGGAAAGCTCGCAGATGTCCAGGAACCGATCAAGCGGGCACTGCCTCGCAAACGGCCCCGAGATGCTGGCAATCTGCTCCCAGCCTCGCACCAGCTCCTCGCGATCCTCAGGCTCTGCGGGGCTCCTCCATCTCCATCCCGCGTACAGGTATCGCACTGCTCAACAAACACGTCAGTCAACAAGCCGCTCACGCATGCCAAGCTATCTTCTGACCCTCCCCGCCTCCTTCCCCATGCCCCCGTAGCATCCTCCCCTCCTCTTCCTGCCCCGTACTTGGTCACCTTGCCCCCCCCCTTTCCTCTCCTCTCCCAATCTCCCCCATAGCCCGTCCGCTTGTGTGCGGCTTCCTCACCATACGAGCTCCACCGGTCGTCGTCGCGCTTGAACATCGTCTTCCTCGCTCGGACCTTCTTCATGCCGCTTTTCTCCAGCACCTTGCTGAACTCCATCTCCGTCATCCCGCTCCGTCCCGTGTAGGGGTCGTCGCTACGGATCACGGAAGGGCAGCAGGCCTTGAGCACGGAGTAGATGGACCAACATCCGCTTCTGCAGACGTACGAGGAGGGGCTTGCTTTCGCGAGAATGGTCTTAGCGAAGATGCTCTTGTTGTGGTCAGAAGCTGTGGGACGGACCATGTCTGTTTGTTGGGCTTGCTGCTTGTCCACGAAGGATCTGGTGGTGGTGGGAGCCTTGCGCTGTTATCCGTGCTCGTGAGAGGTTTGACGCAGCTCAGCAGGGCCTACTTGGGGTGGGTACTTTGTGGGACAATCCTAGGGGTGGTGTCCTCTTTACATGTTGGCGCAGGGTGAAAAAAAAAAAAGAACCAAAAGCAATATAAAACATTATAAAATAGAGACCCCTTTGCCCCAGGTGTCGACATTCAAGCTATGTTTTGTAAAACATTCCAATCAGATTTTGAAATCAATTCAAAGATCTTGAAGGAAAATCTGGCAGAGGATGAAAATTCTCCGGCACAGCGGTTCGGGACGGGGGGTGGGTCCTTTTGGCTATTCGGATTGAGTTCATGACAGCAGCCTGACGGAATTCCTCAGTACCAAACATTTTACTTATTTAATAGGGTTTAAAAAAATTCGGTTCGTTGTCCCGCTGCTGACTCCGTGACCCCACCTACTAACAACCTGTGTAAAGTAGACTTAGGGGTGGGGTTGTTGGCAATAGTCATTCCGCCACTTTGCAGTGAATGTACTTGCGCAAGTAAGGTTGTAGATTTAAGACTACGGGGTGGTGAAATATAGTGCGAGCGAGCTCCAAAGGGAAGGGAGGGGACAAGACACTTGGCTCGGGTTTCACCGGAAACGATGCAAAAACGCAACGATTTTACAACCAATGCCACTCCGACCCGGTGCTTCGGAACTTCCAGAGTGTGCCTGAAAGCAGTGCATCTATCGGTTTGAATCATGCGGTGGATCAAAACGCTCCTTACCTCCACATTGAAGTCACTGATGTATGCTACTCCCTCACTCACAATGTCATATCGTAATCGACAACACTGAATGAACTAGTGATAGCTGTGTGATGCTTGCTGCTCTTCATCCTATATGAACTGAGAACAGACTTGAAAGTTTATTGCCAAGGTGACAACAGAAACCGACTTGGATGTCGAATCGCCATGCTGTCCTGACCAACGATCCTTTCCGTCGCTCATATACTATCTGTTCACAATCCCTCGAGGAATACACTAATGAAACATCTCACTGAAAGTTACGAAGGCAGAAGAAGAAGCGTGGATCCTTTAGCTGTCAAACACGTGATCATCAAAACAGACTAGACACGAATGTGTGTAATTGTTTTGTTGTCCAGGAGCGATTTGCACAATAGATTCTTGAATCATTGATGCCGAAAGGTACAATACAATGCAGTATTTGACTAGGCCATTCAAGCACATGCATGACAGCTGCTCATTTAGTTGCAACACACGTGCGCCAACCTACCAAAGGAGAGCAAAGTCATTATTTTTGACATAACTTTAAACAAGATAGCTGCTCGTCTTGCATGCAATTCTTGGAAACAAGGAGATGTTTTCTGTGACAGGTGAAAACATCTTGTCTGTGATCTCACCAACAGCACAACATCACAGGTTCACGTCCTCGAAGCGCACGTCACGACCCAGGGGTGCCGGTTGACAGCAAAGTGTTATTCGGTGACAAAAGGGTCGATCAACTTAATTTGCGCCTGGGGATGTGACATCGGCCAACACCGAGAGTCCCCCTACCCCCCATTTTTCCCTCAATAAAACCTAGGGTACATGAGACTTTTTACTACCTCCGCGGTGATTTAAAAAAAACAAACGCCCAGCATGTGAACATCAACAACGATGTGATGTAGAGGTTGGAGCAGCAAGTATTCGACAACAGGTGGGCAACATCAAGTAGATCGATCCTTCTGGTTCAGGACTGCTCCAGCTCAGCACCACCAAGAAGATGTGCGTATCGACTGATCAAAAATTCTCTCAGCCTCTTTCGCTGGCTCTCTCGATCGATCGCAAAATTGCAATTTGCTCTAATGAAGTCATCGAGTACTTTAGTGTGCTCACTCGGAGATAATTGTATGATCGCTGGTTAATCAAACTCTTCTTGGATTTGTTGCTTCTGGTATCAGTACAAGTCTCAATTTCCCTCATCTTTTAATGCAAGTGAACAAGACTCAGGATAGTCAATAGTGACTTCATAGCGTTTAAAATTGCTAAAGTTCTAAACTTATCAATCGACCTCTGCGATCAGCACTCAAGACTGTCACAAACCTGCAGGTTAGTTCAACGGATCATTGATCAGTGACATCATTGCCTGCTGAGAATGCTTACTGTTTGTTCACGATTTGAGCATTCTGTGCTACCATCACAAAGGTGCGGTGTAACCATGCAAGATCACTTTTTCATGGTCTTACAATGCATGAAACTTAAGGATCATCCATACTACCAGAAGCAACAAAGAAGGACCCCCTCGTTCAAGCCTTCGGCTGATCGAGCCCAACTAGGAAGATCAGTTCTTCGAACATCAAACATTACACAAACCAAGGTAGCGTTTGGGACTCACCAGCTCGTGGATCACATAGAATCATCACACAGTGATGAAGACTATATAACTAGTCATCCCTCGATCAAGTTGAGCGGGGACAGGACTCCCGCCGCCCTCGAGGCAGGGGTTGTCCTTGTAGTAATATCATCCTGCTGTCTTTTGTTAGAATCTAATCAGATGTTCCGAGGTGGACTCACTTTTATTCATGTAAATATAAGTTAATTTAAAAGTTTGTGCATAGCGACCGCTCAGTGGGCGATGCGGAAGGAGGCGGGCGAGAGGTGAAAGACGGAGGGGAGTGGAGAGGAGCAGAGGAAGGTGGGGTGGTGGTGGGGGTGGGGGGGGGGGG
>NW_005434653.1:516174-543569 GCF_000315625.1 Guillardia theta CCMP2712 | reverse complement strand
GAAGGTAGGGGGGGAGTGAAGGTAGGGGAGGGAGTGAAGGTAGGGGAGGGAGTGAAGGTGAAGGTAGGGGAGGGGAGTGAAGGTAGGGGAGGGGGTGAAGGTAGGGGAGGGAGTGAAGGTAGGGGAGGGGGTGAAGGTAGGGGAGGGGGTGAAGGTAGGGGAGGGAGTGAAGGTAGGGGAGGGAGTGAAGGTGAAGGTAGGGGAGGGGGTGAAGGTAGGGGAGAATGGGGGGAGGTGAAGAAGTTGGAGGGAGTGTAAAGACTTAAGTGATAATAGTCTCTCTTTTTGCCTGTCTTGTAGAGATGCACTCCTGGCCAAATCGAACCACCATGAGCTACCGTACGATCGACTGTCTTATGCGAATCAAGATCCTTTTCAACTCCTTCAAGCAAGGAAACCAAGTGGTGAAGACCACGGTGAGAATGCTTCGAGCCTTTGCATGCCGTTGTGAATTCCTGCTTTCCAACCGAAGCAGAACACTCCACCTCGCTGATGTCCTTCTCGGTCTTCCTGCTGGGAACGGGTGCGTCAAGTTGTCCATTGCTTCTAAGTGTGATTCTTGATTACCAGGAACACTGGTTGCTTGGAATAGGTTTGGGAAGCTGATTTGACGTGTGTGCATGAATTTCTCATCGATGTTTCAGCTTGCTTGCAGCTGTAGATTATTTTCGTCTGTCGTTTCCTGGTAGTCCCAGCGCCGCCGTGTGGTTCACCTGGTTGTTTGAGGTGCCATTTGCTGAAAGTTGACCCCGAGGGTTCGATGACTTGAAACCTCCAGGTGGCGACGCTCGTGACTTTGCTACTGATCAGTCAGGTGAGAACAGACCAAATGCCTTCGGAACTTCCGAGGATGACAGAGATAGTGCAGGAGGGAGCAAAGTTTAGCTTCTCGTTCCGGTTTGGGGTTGGGTTCCTTCTTGTCTCGACCATGTTGTTGTGTATTCCTGCCGCAATCGACAGACTCTCGGAAGGAATGGCCTGGACGCTGGTCTGTTGCTTCATCCCGTCTGTGCTCTTGTGATGCATCACATTCAAAGGTGTTTGTCTTGGCTGGAATTCTGGCTATGGGGAGTGGAGTGATTGAGGTTCGGAACTTCTGCTCTTGAGCCATGAGCATGAGACTCTCTAGGGATCTCTGTGGGGATTTGTTTCTTCAATCAGCAGTCGTTCAGAAGCAGGAGGAAAGCAACATTCATCATTCTGATTGCGACCAGCTCACGTTCCGTCTGCAGTTGATCTCGCTACTCCGGCGCAGGCGGGTCAAGGATTCGCCGGCTTGCTTGTGTGCCCATGTCTCGACATTCCTTGCGTGAAACCTGGACAGGTCTGTGGGTTTAGGATTTTGACGAAGGCTACCTTCTCCGAGAGCGATACCGGAGTTGCCTTCTTCGCTATCTCTTCCATGATCGCGTTGATCTGTGCAGCTGTAAACTACACCAAATCCTCTGGAACTCATCTGACTGGTCAGCAAGGTCGGATACGCAATATCTTTGAATATCCCTCCAGTGCCTCCTGATCGTGCGCTGAGATGGGGTGAAAAGTTGGCAATAATGAAGCAGGTCCTGTGCCCATCGTTCTCTCCAGGTGCGGTGACATGGCATTGCTGGCAGGTTGGAGTATATGCTTGGTCTCAGGTTGATCAAAGACTGTTCGTTTATGTCATGACAGTCACGCTCTTAGATCGTCATCAACGCTACAACGATGGCGGTCTTCCCAGGAATGGCAACAAACGTCGAAGGATCTACACTCGGATTGACAAGAGGGTAAGGAAGGACCAGCAATGCCGAACTCGACTAATTGGCGCAGATGGCTATCGGTAATCGTCGTATCTATATATGCTGCAACAGACACGTTGGGCAATGCAACGGGGGCTCCGATATCACGACTTTTCCGGAAAAAATCAAAAGGCTCGTTGTACTCTATCATTGAGGATGGAATGCCGACGGCAAGTTGAGTAGAGTGAACTTGCTTTCTTTGGATGTGACAGGACTGCTCAGCTGCTCGGAATGTCGTACCTGAGAGTTGTTTTCATTCCTTCCTTCATGGTGTTTGGTACCATATCGATCCTTTGAGTATCAAGAATTTGTTGACAATCACTCGCAGGGGGCGATGCAATACGCAGTGATCTTATGCTGTTTTTCACGACTGCTGTATGCTGGCAGAAGAAGCTTTGCTGCCAGGGATTGTCTGATTGTTTCCGAAGGCTTTAGGATACTCAAACGGAGCTCTCTCCGTTGTATGTATGACTTACGCTCCACAAGCTTGCTTGTCCTTCAATCCAGGTATCGCTCGAAATTCTTGTTCATCAGATTCAAGCCGATTGCTGCATCAACAGACATCGGATCTGTCAGAGAACGAGAGCATGCGGGGTACATCATGGTGGTATTAGCACGCAACACGAAGAGTCAAAAAGAGGAGAAGCTGATAGTCTTCCACAGGTCGCTCTGCTGCTGGGCGTTTCGTTGGGAGCAACTGTAGCGATCCCCTTGAATTTTATTGTTTCAGAGATCAAAGGTCAATGACAAGAGCTGTATATTAAAACCATCCCAAAGATCCAATTGAGTTTTTGCCCAGCGATTGGTCAGTTGTGAAACGAGCAAGCGCCCATCACTCCTGTCGTCCGCCCCAGATGTCACCAACATTGTAGGTCTCGGGACCGTAATCGCCACCGAACGTTTGGCGGTTGGTTCCAATGCCGTAGGCATATCCCGATGGGACCATACAGCCTTTGCCGACCATGTCGGTGACGTTGTTGCAAGAAGATTTTGTCACTCCCTCCCGTCGATGAGACTTCTCCGACAGGAAGTAAGGCTCTGGATACATGACGTTCACAGCCCCAACGCTGCCCAAGCTGCGACTCAAGTCAGGACACCTGCTAAACCATCTGGCAAGTGCTGAAGGACGCATCCTTAATTCCGACCTCTTGCCCATTCTCTCCCTTCCTCTCTGTGATCTCTTTCCATGCTTAGCTCTCATCACACTCTCTCCTGCTCTCCTCTCTTCTCTCCCTCATCACTCTCCTTCCTCCTCTCCTCTCTCTCCTTGCTCAGCTCTTATCTGCTCTCCTCTCTTCTCTCCCTCATCACTCTCCTTCCTCCTCTCCTCTCTCTCCTTGCTCAGCTCTTATCTGCTCTCCTCTTGTCTCTATTCCTCCTTCTCACCTTCTTGCCGCGAGCACTTCAAACATGCCTGGATCAGGGAGAGTCAAACAGCAGGATCTATTTCCGGAGTAGTCAAACAAAAACAACTGAGTGGTGAAAGGAACGACTTTTCTTTTTTGTTTTTACCAAACAACAAAATGAGTTTTAGTTTGAACAAAAAAAAGATACGTACAATGATTTTAAGATAATAAGAGATATATAGAGTCATCGTTCTCAATTCGGTAAGGACTCTCGTCGGCCGTTGAACTTTTCAACGAGTCGCGCACCGTGAGTGACGGTGACCGTGACTGGGCCGCCGGCCCGCGGTACGGTACTACGGTAACTTGCTACCCGGTAGTAGGCTCACAGAGTCAGACCGTCCTTGAATCATGGCAGCTCCGACCGTCACTGCGGCGTCAACTTGGAAGCCAAGACTTGGAAGCCAAGTTGAAGCCGCGGCCTCGGGCTCCGAAGCCTCACTGGCCGGGCAAAGTTTGCGGCCGCCTGAACGGACTCGGCGATCATTAAAGCAAACAATATACAGTTAATTTCCAACCATTAAGTCGTTGGGGTCCATGTGAGTATCAAACAGAGCAGCGAACTCGTCACCAGGGGGCTTGTCTAGGTGGGGCCTATCAACAGAATCTTCCAAGCAGAAGCCATGCATGTCTTGCGTGGGGTTGACGGGTGCTGAGTCCTGATCGAAGAGCGGGTCCTGCGCATTGATGCCGGTGCAATCAAAAACATCGACAGGGTGCTGCATCTCCATCGGCAGCTCGCAAGTCATCGCAAACTCCGCAATGCTCTCCTCATGTCCGCAGTCGCTGCATGCGAGCTCCTCCCGTACATGCCTGGAACAAAGTCTCTTGGTCGGTCGTTCACCTTCGGTATCTGAATCGCTGTCCACTACAGCACTTTGCATAGGCGAGGGCACATCGCTGCGGCAAGAAAGAAAGCCAGTGTTGAAAGCATCCCACTCATCATGAAACTCTTGGCAAAGAGAGAGAAACTTTCCAAGAGAGCACTGTGCTTTGAATGGCACAGACGAAGCTGCAAGCAGCTGCCATCCGTTCTCCAACTCTTTCTTGTCCTCCTCGTTTCTTGGGTTCTTCCAACAGCATCCGGCAAACAAATAACGCACTGCGGCCTTCATCAGTGCCAGCAAGACAGCTTTGCACATACCTGTCGGGAATTTCTCAGCGACTTGCTTCTGCTTGAAGATGGACTTGCGGGCTCGAACTTTTCTGAACCCATGTCTCTCGAGCAGCTTGTTGTATTCCATCTCGGTCAACCCATATCTCCCCACAAAGGGATCTTCATTCCGAACTGCCGATGGACAGCATCGCGCTAATGCAGCAAAGACCGAGCAGAATCCGGATCTTGCTACGGATTTAGATGCGTCTTTGGGATTTTCCTTCAAAACCTGGATTGCAATCAATTTGTTTCCCCTAAGATTCAGCAGCATTTTTACCGTCTTTGCAAAGAACAGCCCAATGATTTTGTTGTCTTCAGATCCTGTTGGTCTTCCCATCCTGCTGATAAGTAGATACGTCAGTTCGAGTCAACAAAGTGAAGATTGAATCTGTCCATCTCTGCACTCCCTTAAGTCCTGTACTCGTTATCTCCCCCCTCCTCTCCCTCCTCCTCTCCCTCCTCCCATTGCCTTGCTCGGGTTCCTCCCTCCCGGCCGCTTCCTCGCTGATCAATGAGGGCTCACTCCTACTAGGCTAGTCTCTTGTCGTACCACAACCCCTCGTATCCCGTCCAGGTTACTGGGGGTAGGGGTCGGAGTACCGTTCCTGCAAAGGCTAAAACACTTATAATCGCTTACAATGTTTTTAATCGCGTGATCCCCGGACTTCCCCAAGGCTCAAGTTCTAGCCTTATCACTCAATTTTATAGTCAAGTTTTCTAGTTCCGTAGCCTGTAGTAGTACGTTCAGTTTGAATCGGCAGCCTCGGCCTGGCCGGGCACCGGTCACCGGGTGACTCACTGAGTGAACCCCGGCTGGGCGGCCGGGTACTGTTGGATCGGAGGCTCCAACATGACAAATCATATGATGTCTTGAAACGGTTCGAGGCTTGCGGCAGTGCGAAGATTTCAGCCTCGCCGTCGGAACCTCCGAGTGTCAGTGTCGTGCCGCCCGTGCCAAGACGGCCCGGTCACGCAAGGTAGACTGATAGTATCATCATCATGATATGATGTTTGCTGTGGGCCGTACTATATTGATTAGCAAGCTCCGATAAACCGTAACGGAAACAGGCACTCTAGTACTCATGGAAACTTTCTTACTTGTAACGCACACACACACACACCGTCACACACACACACCGTCACACACACACACACACACACACACACACACACAGAGAGAGAGAGAGAGAGAGAGAGAGAGAGAGAGAGAGAGAGAGAGAGCGGGCACACAGCGGGCCCTGGTGAGCAAGAACTCCTTTCCTCGTGGCTCTTCTTTCCCCAAACCTCTTGCCATGAGCTTGAGGATAACAGACCCGTCCTTCTTGCTGTAGTCTTGACTTGCTCTGTTGTTGATGTAGAGGTTGTCATCACCGTAGCTGTGATGGCTCTCCCTATCTTAGAGCTAGATCCGATTCATCTGGTGAGAGCTCGGTTCCTATGAGTTCTGACACAAGGATGGGCAGGAGTACAGAACTCATCCTGCACCTGGGAGTCAACACGGGGCATGAGCTGCAAGCATGGCCAAAGGAGAAGTTTTACCATAGCAGACTTCAGCGATGAGAGTTTGGCTTGAACCTCAGCAAGATGAAGTCTCTTGAATCGCATTGACAAGTTTCATCATCATCTCTTTTCGGCCCCTCTGAATAACTTCTGTCGCAGTCGGGGCACTTTTTGCATTTGCAGCAGGAGAAAACGCAGCTGCCGCAGCCAGAACAGATCTCACACGGCGCTCGCTGATATTTGCACTTTTTACATTCTTTGGCATCCAAGCCGCCGTAACAACAATGGTCGCATCCGTCGCAGATTGGGCAGAGCTCGCACTGAGGCCGATGTCTCCTGCAATACACGCACTTCTCGTCCCCTCCGCAATACCCCAAGCAGTCACCGTTCTTGAGACATGCGGCTATCCTTGTGTATGGACCGCATTTGACACAATGTTTTCCTTGGATTGGCATTCCACAGCACTCTGTTTTAGTTGGCTGGTAATCATAGGTAGGAAAATATCGCATACATTTTGCACACTGCATCGTACCCAAAATCAGAAAATGCGTTACATCGGTGGAATCGTATGAAGAGTCTTACCTTGTCCTCATCGGGTTTTGGTTCAACTCGAGCCTTCTTGCCTGAGGACGAGCTGCTGTCCTCTTGATTTCTTTTTGAAGCTTTCTCCTTCCGTGGCATGTGTTGTTGAGGTCTGATGACAAAAAGTTCAGTCGCGCGAAAATGACTCCCAGTGTCAGACAACTCCCTGTGTCAAACTTCTCACACTGGAATGCGCTGATACCACAAGGAATGCGCTGATACCACAAGGAATGCGCTGATACCACGATGACGCTTGTATTTCTCCCTCCCTCCTCCTTCATCACAGATCTCTAACTAACGCTACATGACTGCAACGCACAGTACAGCACATCCTGCTGCTCCCTCCGTGGTAACCCTGCTGCCTCTTTAAATGGGGGAGAAGCCCGACCCCCGGTAGTACCCACCCTGTATCGAATGAGAGTCTCAGCTACAGTGCTCTCTCACCCCACTTCTGCCCTGTTAAAGTACCGGTACTGCTCCATCGGACCGGTACTCGTTAGCTAGGAACTCAGCTAAGAACTGCTAGTACTGATTTTTAACTTAACTTTGAGTAAAGGCAGCTAAGAACGCCTACGGTCCTGATTTGTTTTGGCTGACTCTTTGAGTAACTTGAGCCACTACTGAGCCGGGGCCCACCGTAGCGGCCCCCGGGCCGGGCCCGGGGCCCGGAGGCTCGGACCCCCCTACTCGGGCAGCCGCTGAGTGGCGAAGTTGAGCACTGCGATGCGGCTACTGCGGGAGCCTTGACCCTGACGATGAAGGAGCAAGACAGGTGGAAGTCGAGAGAGATCAGCAGAGGGGAGTTGCAGAGAGGAGGAATCCCGTCTTTGCTGTGAGGAAGCGGCAGACAAGGACGATTCGCCTGCTGGAAGGTTCGTGGTGATGTCTCCTTTCTCCTTCATGGCACATCGCTGTTTGCTCTGCTGGGTGCTTGTGCTTTCGCTTCCGATCCAGTCCAGGCTGTCGAGGTTGTTGCAAGACAACTGCGTGCGACCCAAGCATCCAATCTTGAACGCCTTAGGTGCCTTTCGTCACAATCTAAGGGGAGCTGGCAGCGAAGAACGATATGAAGATGTCTTGGCGGTTTGAACTTCAAGACCTCAACCTACGAGGTTGCTCAGAGGTCATGGCAGGAATTTGAGCAGAAGCTAGCGGAGCTCAATGCACAAACCTGCGATCCACAAGTAAACGAGGCTCCAGCATCGCTGGCCATCTGATACTCTTGTCAGGAGAAGAAGTTGAAGTCGAAGGATGTGTTTCGATCGTTTGATCAGAAGATGGGCAAGAAGATCATAGAAGGTGGGCTGGCAGGGTCAAAGAGCTTGCTGTATCTTACTTGCATAACAAGACTTGAGAGAAGAACCCAACGATCAGTTCAAGTATGACTTCTCCGCACCTCGTTGTTGATGACGCATCGCTACTCCCCAGACCAACAGCAGCAGATCCTATCGAAGCATGCATGCAGGACGCAGGAGAAGCTGAGAATCCGAATGTAGTCCGAATCCCCATGTTGGAAGAGGAGGATTGTAAGATGCTTTCCTCCTGTTGCTTTCCTTTCCTCGTCCCTTTGCCTCTTTGCTGCGATCACTCCCTCATGTGTTCCCCTACCGCTTACATTTGCTTTCTCTTCGCTCCTCCTGCATTCCTCAGCCTGAGTCTTGGATCTCAGGGAACAACGTCCAACAAGTGCTGTACAACAGCAGCTACGACCCCTTCCATAAGCCCCCTTCCGAGGCTCAGCAGGACTTTCTCAATGATCTAATGAGGGAAATGTGGGAAGAGAAGAAAGCTCTTCTGAGTGGGACATTCAACAACGGGGTGATAAGACAAACGACCTGCTTGGTGGCGAGACTGATTGGACTTGAAGATAACGGAGACTCACAGGAAGCAGCTGAAGGAAGGAAAGTTCCCCCCTTACAAGAGGGTCCCGGAGGAAGAGCTCCCTCCTGTCATCGGAACCAACCCGGTCGATGAGCTGAGAAGACCGTCCCTTCACCTGACGGTCTTTCTCAGCTGATCTTGTACGTGAGGGCTGCGCGTCTGAAAGAGCTCGAGATCAATGGAGATCCGCTGGAGGAGATGATTTCTTCAGCAGGTGCCCTGGCGCAGGGCGAGGAGGGAGGGAGGGTGGAGGGTTGAACACTAATATGACCGCGCAGAGAGGTGCCTTGGGGGCGATGGCTGTGGACGATGCCGATGGGTCAGCCGGAGGTTCCAACGCAGGATCTCCATGTCCGAGAAACTCTCCAGTTTCAACGAGACTTGGTGCGACTCGAGGGACGATGGTATTACCTTCTCCTCCGCCTCCCTCTACCTCCCTCTTCCTGTATCCTCCTGTCTCCTCCTCCCTCTACCTGTCTCCTCCTCTCTCCTCCTCTCTCCTTCTCTCCTCCTCCCTCTACCTCCCTCTTCCTGTCTCCTCCTCCTTCCTCCTGCGCTCTGTGCCCTTCCTCCTCCCCTTTCTCCTCCTTCCGCCCCGGCAATTCCCTTGTCTGCCTGATCGACATTTCCTTACAGCTGGGCTGTGCTCCATCGATCCCTCCACCGATGACGACATGCTGTCACAACACGAGGGCATCGAATTCCCACACTCCTCCATCCTCGGAAGGGAACAGAATGACCTGAGATACTGGCTGCCGGCTGAGGAGGAGGACTGGCTGGCAGTCAAGCATCCAGGTTTTTCATGGGGTCTCGACTTTCCTGTTTCTCCCCTGGAGACAAGGGGCCCGATCTCCTTGAGGAGGAACTTTCCAGCTGAGGAGGGAGACATTCTAGTTCCCGATAAGTACTCCCTTGCTGCTGGGCTGCGGGTAGCAGAGGAGACAAGTGCCAGGTTGCACGTCAGTGGGGACCGGATAGCGAACCTGTACTCCTACAACGACATGTACGAGCACCAGCTGCTGCAAGTGGGGGAGAGAGTCAAGGAGCCGGGATACGACGACGAGGTGGTGGATTGGGACAAGAGGAAAAAGAACCTTGGGAAAGTCTTTCGAGGGTTTGGGCGCAGGTCGGTAGGGAGGAAGGGAGGGATGAGCAAGAGCCGCAGATGTTGAGTTGTTTGCAGCCTGCGGACTAGAAGAGTCTTCAATGAATTCGATGAAGACATAGGATACCGTGATGGGTAAAGAGAGGATGTTTCTTGGCCTCCTGCTCAAACTCTATTCGTTGTACAGGCCTATCATCCCCAAAGAAAACAATACGAAGGTGAACATTGCAGGTAATGGGCAAATGGATTTGGTTGAGAGGAGGTTGGGGGGATGGGAGGCGGGGCAGAAAGAGGAGGAAGAGCAAGGGGAGGATTGGCGGGGGATGAAACCAGCCAGGCACGCGAACGGCGAGAGTTTGGGGACAATGGGAGCTGCGGGAAGGAAGCGAGGGATCGATCAAGGGTCTCTGCTGCGTCTTCGAAGCAGGTAGGAGACAAGCAGGGGAGGAGAGGAAGAGAGGCAGCCGTTGCTCTGTGCTGAACTTGTGCAGGTCCAGGAGGTTTGAGGAAGGACCCACGATGGCCTGGTGGAACTTTTGGCCCTTACTCGGATTACGTCAGGTTGAGACTAGGCTCCGGTTCCTTCGTGTCTCCCCAGGACCTCGTCACTTCCAGCCTGCTGCTCATCAATCGCGATCTCCCTTCTCGCTCTCCTCGCTCTCCTGTCTCGTCTTGTCCTACTCATTCTTCTGTCTACTTGTCAACTCATTCTTTCTGTCCCCCCCCCCCTCCCCCCCTCCAAGTCATGTTGTTTCTTGCTTCCTGCAATCAACTTACCTTCCTGCTGACTTCAACGATGGTACAGCCCACTGCTGCGAAATTTCGTCGGTCCCTGTGGAAGGACCGCTGAGGGATGTCCTGTGGAGCTGAAGCCTCCGCCGGATGAAGCGTTGGCAACGATCAGGATTGAGGTGAGGAGGCAGAGAGGAAGGAGAAGATGGGAGACACGCGATGGAGGGATGTGGTCTGTGCTGACTTCGAGTCGATCCTTTCCAGAGTGGGCCCTGGGTGATCAACAGCTGCGAGGTGATCGACTACGAGCTTGTTTGCTTCCATGGATTGATGTCACAAGATACTGCGATCGAGAGGAGTGATGAGTTCGGTCTGAGTGGCTTGTCCTGCTTGCCTGCCGGTTGTGTCTTCATGTACGTTCGATGACTCCGTCTACCTCTAGATCCGAAGTGCTGGAGGAACAGCCCTGCTGTGTGAGAGGTGGGCCGAGGTCATCCTGTCCTCAAGCATCTGCGGTGAAGAGGAGAGCGGGGTGGAGGAGAGGATTGAGGGAGTTGTAGGAGGACTCGGGTGTGGGAAGAATCAATGGTGGGTAGAAAACTTTCCGAATCATCTCCAGCAAGACTGTCGGATGGCTGCAGGTGAGAAGTGGAGGAGGGGATGGGAGGGGGCAAGGAGGGGAGGGGAAGGAGAGATGAAATGAAGATACCAGAGACGAGACCAGACGAGGGGAGCAGGGCGAAAGAGAGCAGAGGAGAGAAAGGGAGAGGAGAGGATGGAAGGGCAGAGCAGAGGAGAGAAAGACTGGATAAGGAAGGGCAGAGAAGGCCATGGCTGATGGATGCGAAGAGGGGATAGTTGGATGCGACCGAGCGGAGGTTCACGTGGAGAAGTGTAAGATGGAAGACTGTGGCTTCAACGGAGGTGAGTAGCTTGCTACGACAGACTGCTGGGGCGATGATGAGCGGACAGGGGGAGGGGCTTCCTTCGTCGGCGGATCCTACGGAGAACTGGAAGGGTGGGATGAGATAGTTTCCTGTCCTCTCCTACTACCTCGGTGACGAGCCTCCTGTAGCTGCGAGTTCCATTACACCAACTACGGGGTCGGTGTGGACGACTCTGCCCGAGCGAGAGTGAGGGAGTGTAAATTCTTTAACAACAACTTCGAGGCGTTCTACTGCGGTGAGTGGAGGAATCTTTGGGATCAAAATCGAGGAGAGGATCAGAAGTTTGACGACGATGAAAAGGGGGAGCGATGATGCGGCTGTCTTTGTTGAAAGAGGATCAAAAGGAAGATACGCCCGGGCCCTGACGAGTCATTTTTCAACAGGCCAGAACTCCAAGCAGGCTGAGATGGTCCTGCTCAACAATGAGATCTATGGGAGCATGTGGTGGGAGCACGGAGACTGCTGGGAGCAAGAAAGTGAGCAGAAAATCAAGTCGCTTTGCTGTTGATGGCCTGAAATGTGATGGACAGAGTTGCGATGTCGGCCGGGAAAGTTGGAAGAGACAGGAAACGTCATCCACCCGAGGCTGGATCGCACCGTAGAGCAGGTTGTCATGACCTCGTCTTGCCCGTCGCTCACTGCAACCTGGAACTGTTGCATTCCAGGTTGCGGACAAGAGGAATTTGATCCCCATCACCAGGGAGGATGATCCCTTACTCTACAAGATGTTTCAAATCAACGTGTGCACACACTTGTAGCCCTGAGAACGTCGTGATTGGTGCCTTAGGAGCTTCAAGTCGCTGAGAAGTTCAAGGAGCTTGTCATTCGGTACGAGTCCCTGCGCACCAACAGTACAGAGGCCGGCATCAACCTTGACGGTGAGAGCAGGCAGCTGCTTGTTTGCCTGCATGATGACCATTGGGCAGTACTGGAATCCCGACCACGCAGGAAAGGAAAGATCCGCAAGGGGTTGGCGGCAAAGTAATCAAAGAGGGTTCGTTTGTTCAATCATAAGGATTATCTGGTACTGGAGGAGGGTGTAGAAGGTTCTCTTAGGGAGAGAGGGAGCTTATGGTACAAGACATGAGGCGATACAGACTGACATGGAACAACACAACGAGGAGAGGGCCCAACACGAGAGGCAGGCTGACGGCCTCGACGACATGCCGGGGGCATCTTGCGACCGGGCTCGCTGCCGCGTTACTGCTTGGTCTCTACAGGATAGTCCGAGCCTCCCATGCACTGAGAGTTGAAACTCGCGGTGATCAACGTCTCTGACTGGTCAACGACCAAATTGATCTCACGGGACATGGCGTGTGACATCTGCTTGAGAGCTCCGGCGACGGTGGAGAAGCTGTCTCTTCCTTCGAGCACCTCCTTGATGTGATGCTGAGAATGCAAAACATGCTTGATGCTGTTGGGGATGCCGACGAACGCGACCTGTTGGTTGACTTGTCAGCAAGGGGACAACGACCAGGACGAGAATGAAGATGAGGAAAGGACGTTGGGAAGAACTAAGTTTGAGAAGAGGAGTGGCGCGAGAGAAGGAAGACAAGGCAAAATTATCACCTGCCCTCCTCCGGTCAAGTTCTGGGCGTTGCTCTTCATCCTCTTCTGCAGGGACACGACGAGGCGCTCGACGGCTTCACCCCCATCCATGTCCATCTCAGTCACCCGCGAGAGGTCGAGGACGCACATGACTGGGCTGAACTCCATGACGTCCAGTGACCGCTTCATGATTCCCTCCCCGTTGGCGTACGTGACTGGCCCAGTGATCTGAACGATCCCCGCAGGAAGCTCCTCCCCGTCCAACATCACCTCCGACTTCTCCATCACCACGGCACCGCTCGCTGTGTTGGAGCTCATGGCGCCCATGAGGAAAGCGATCAGCATCCCACCCAGCAGGCCTTCAACAGGATCCGACCAGATCCCCACGGCCGCGGTGAACATGCAGAGGCCGAAGTGGCTCTTGTCGTTCTTCCAGAGGTCGTGGAGGAAGTGCATCGGGATCATGCGGACGGAACTGACGACGAGGATAGAGGCGACGGAGGAGAGGGGCAGGTAGGAGAACACAGGCATAGTCGCTACCGTGATGATCATGACGAAGATGGCGTTCATCCATTGTGACAGCACGTGCGTCGCCCCGTTGAGTTGGTTCACGCTGGTACGCACAAAAACGCCGGTAGGAGGAAGACCCCCGAGGAGGCCGCAGAGGACCTGCGCGCCAGCAAGCGCCCGCAGCTCCTTCCCCTCGTCGAAGGATCCCAGGAAGTTGTCGTGAGCGCGGAAGTCGGCTATCTTGGCGCTGATCAACGTCTCAAGGACGGCAACCAGGCACACAGAGAAGCAGGCGGAGGCGAAGGCGCCAAAGTTGCTCGCGATCCTTTCGACGACCGAGAAATCCGGAAACTCGATGATGTCGTTGGTCAACACGCCGAACTCAGTCTTGAGGGTGTCGAGAGAAAACCCTTCGGACTCTCCAGATGCTACATAGCCGAAGATGATGGTGACGAACGGCACAATCACCATCCAGGGGATCTTGGGCACCTTCTTCAGGAGGACGAAGAGGAGGATGGTCTCCGGGACGAAGAGAGCGAGAGAAGACATCCGAGCGTGCGGCAAGTTCTTGATGGACTCCCACACGTTCTCGATGAAGTGCTCGTGTTTGTGCAGGCCGTGCAGGCCGCAGGCGTAGTTGATCTGCTTCAACCCGATCCCGAAGGCCACGGCGACCGTGAAGCCCTCGAACACGCTCTTAGGCATGAACAGCATGTACTTCTGCAGGTTCAACTTGAGGATAACGGCGCACAGGAACCCGCTGCAAATGGCGATCCATGGCAGCACGTCAGGCCCCCACATCGACGAGTACTTGGAGAGTTGCCCAGCAAGCGCTCCAGCTGGCCCGATGATATTGAAAGGAGAAGAACCGAAGGCACCGCAGAAAAGTCCCCCCCAGATCGCCGTGCGGAGTCCTGCTAGTGGCGTCGAGCCACTGGCAATGCCGAGGCCGATGGAGAGGGAGACGGAGACAACCGCGACGAGCAGAGCAGGGCGGATGTTGTCGGACAGAGCTTGGATGAGCGAAACAGGGCCAACGGTGGTGTAGAGCTGAGCCTTGGTCGGGTTGGAGATGATTTCCATGAGCGAGGACGCGTCGGGGTTGTTCGACCTGCTATATCATCAGGACAGGCACTTCCCCAGCGCAGCGCAACTACCTCGAGTGCGAAGAGCTATGATTGTTGTGTGCTGCTTCCTGTTTGAAAGAGCACGTGAGGATAGAGGAGCCAGCAGCGAAGTGTCTTGTTCACCTTGGACGAGAGAAGTCCATCGTCGTCCTTGTTCTGGGCGAGAGACGGCATCTGCTCAACAGCCTTGAGAAACTTGGGAGACCCAAGTAGAGGTTTCTTCCTAATTCAACTGCTGGGGGATAGAAAATCTTTCTTGATAATTGATGCTACCAAGTTTCAGATTCCCATTTGCTGTTCTGGCGATCTATCACGCCCTGATCTGTTGACCTTTGGATCCTATCAAAAACTTTGGTGGATCACTTGAAGAAACTTTCGGCTCCTTCCCATATTCTCCGCCTGTTTCCTTCTAGTTGAGGTGCGAGCTATAGCAGCGTGGTTGTATTTAGCCTCCTCACTCCCACAATCCGTACGATTAACCTACCCAATGTGTCTACGATCCCCTCCCTCTCTCCCTTCCTGCTTTGCCCCCTTCCCTCCTCCCTCCCTCCCTGCTCTTCCCCTTCTCTCCCTTCCTCGTGCTCCTTATCCCCCCAACCTCTCCCGTTCCCCTCCCGTTCCCCTCCCGTTCCCCCTCGTCATCATCTTCCTCTTCCTCCTGTCGGGGAGTCTGGGCTCGCCCTTCCCGATTTCACGAGGGGTAGTTGGTAGGGGTGGGTACATATACCCACCCCTGTGATTAAAGGTTTCGAATGAACTATTCCACCGGGTTATGGAGCACCCTATGAAATAAAGGTGGGGTGCTTTTTAAAAGGGGTGGGTGGGAGTACTTTTTAAAACTTGGGGAGAGAAGGGGTTGATTTGACTAGGCAAACAATGTCGAAGTCCAGGTCGGGTATATCACCCCACCAAGGAGAGAAAACAGCATAAACATTTTCACAAAATAAAGTTGTTGTTTCAACATGTATCAAATTTATTTATTCAAGACCACAATTTTCAACTTTTAAGCTAATATATTGTCTATAAATTTCAACTTTCAGTAATAGAATGCTGTCAGTGAAAAGTTTATTTGCCGGAGGCGTAATCACGAAGGGGGTAGGCTTACAAGCAAACCATGGTCGAAGGGGGTGGGGTACACAGGTCCCATTCAACCGAGATTTATGAGGGTGGGGGTCACACTGGGGAGAGAAGGTTGGTCAGCAACGGGGGTCACTCGGGGAAACGGGGAAACGTGGTAGAAATGGGTGGGTAGTCTAAGGGAATAAAGAGGGGTACTTTACTGAATATGGGGAATGACGGGGGTATAGTGAGAGAAGCTCGGGGATTGGAAGGGTGGGGGAATTTTTTTGAGTGAAAAATTTAATCATTTAAAGTGAAAATTTCAATATACAGAATACTTTTCAATAATTTGGAAGAATATCTCCAAAACCATAGGTGACCGACGGTCAAACTGCTTGGTTGCACCCTCCTGACGGTACCCCCACTACCCCCACTACCCCCACTACCCCCTCTACCCACCGATCCCTTATAAACATTCACGACCTCACCTTGCAAACATTTAAAGTGGCTCCCGACAAAGTTGATCGGACGGGCCACTGATCGCCGCGACTGAGAAGTGCAATAGCGTCCTCAGTACCCTCATCAAAGATTCAGGAGTGAGATGCCGCGTCCATGTGCAAGGCGTACCCGGCACCCGACAGAACGTTTCCCAACATGCGGCCCTGATGATCATCATGTGGGGGACTTTGAACTTCCGCAACTGCAGGCGACTGGAGGAGCAAACTGCAAGCAGCAGCACAGCGGAAGATCCGAGGGCATCCGATGATCATCGTAATGCATATGCTCAGCACGTCCGGGAGTCCCGCCAAAGGCCTTTCAAGTTTCTTCCCATCATCGCCAGCTGAGCATTGATGGCCTCTTGCAGGATGATGCGTTGCGCTTTCCGAAGTTCTGTGGTGGTTGGCGGATCGCTCGGCGAACAAGGAACTTGTGACGGCAGCGCTGGATGGTCTCTCCGGGCCGCGGCCTCGCAAGACGTCTCAGGTGATCCGACTTGTACGTAAACGCATCGGGTCCAGGATCCGAGCTTTCGTCAGCTCAAGGCCTCCCTGTACGGTCTTTCGGTACCGTACGGTCCCGGGTTCGTTGCCGCACTGAGTTGCAACTTAGCGGTCACTGGGCCACTGAGCCCGGCCCGGGTGAGGCTGGCCGCGCCCGGCACCGGGACTCGAAAGATTATTGGTTCAGCCCGGCGGGGCCGGTCCGAGTCACGGCCGGGCCCGGGCCGGCTGGCACCGCGTACGGTAACTGTCACGGACTGCGGCCGCGCAGTGGCCACTGCGGCGGCACGGTCACCGGGTGGCCCGGACACTTTTGTCAACTTCCATTACCCCTCCAAAGGATGGATGAACTTGAACACCCCTCCCTTTGAAAGGGCTGCTCCCTTCCCCCCAGTCAGGTTCGAGTGGTTGTTGCTTCTTGGCAACAAGCAGAAGCTCTTAGATCATGCCAACATGTCCATACCTGAGCTCCGGGAGAGCTTTCTTGGCTCCGATGAGCACGTCAAAAGAAGGTGTAGCAGAAGTCTGGATCAACATCGGATTCAACGTAAAGGGCGAGCAAAAATATCCCCCGTATTCCCCGAAGCTTTCACCGATCTGTACCGAGAAGCAGTACTATGATTTCATTGCAGCAATACAGCAGTTCTTCGATGAGAATGCAATGGACGGTAAAACATCGAGCGGCTCTCGGTTTCTGTGCTGCGTCACAATGGGTGTATGTTTCATCCCCTGGATGTATGTAATGATGAAGGAGAAAAGCCTGTACAAAGCGCTCGATCGAGTCGTACAAGACATGACATCAGGATGGAAAACCGAAAAGCCAAGACTGAAGGAATGTAAGATATATGGCAAGACCAAGGACCCTCCCGAGGAGAATGCGGCATTTGACTTTGATGGGTATATGTGCCTGAGTACAGACGGCCGCGCGTCTTTGTGGCCTCCGGCAGGATGCAACATAATCTTGACAGCCGACGACGCAGGTGGTCGCTTCCGCCATCAGTGGATGGCGAGTGGCGAGCTGAGGAGAATCGACAAGGGCTACGACTCATCTGACAGCAGTAAGTCGACGTAGCTACAACACGATCTTCGATCCATCAATGCCAGATCCCCCCCTTTAAGTTAAGTTAGTTAGACTCCAGTGAGTTGTGACTGCTCCCGCCGCCGCGGCGAGCCCGAGGATCACAGTGAGGATTCAGATTCAAGCACATGGTAAATTGAATCACTGCAGAACCTTTTCGAGCCAGCTTCTGCTGGCCGGGGACCGCCTGAGACTTGGAAAGTCACAGTAGTTTGAGAAGCCTCCTCTACTCTCCTGACTCTGTGAAAGGCGTTTGAGACTCAGACTCATCATCGCCGTGATAGCCGCGGGCTGAGCCGTTCCGGCGCGTGCCACCCGGCGTGCCGCGCACCGTGCGGCCGGCCGCCCCGGGCGACTCCGGCGAATCGCGGGCCGGGCGCGGCGGCCCGCCGGGTGACCCCGGCACACCGTGAGGCCCGGCGGGCATACTAGCCGCTGAGCGCGGCAAGTTCACTTCACGGCGGTGACAATCCTGAGCCTCCGAGGCTGCAGCAGGCCAGTGTGCCAGGTGGCGTTGAGCCGGGGCGCTGCCGGGGCGCCCCTCCACCGTTGAGTGACTGGCGGCGAAGCCGGGCCCGGACTCCGGGGAACTAACGCCTTCGGAAACAAGCAGTGAGCCCTTTTGACAGTCACGGTGACCGACTCAACTACCGCTGATATGACCTCGATAGGACAGTTCGTAGGACCTCCTCCAAGGAATGCACTTTTATGTTATAGCCTACTAGTACCTTGGCTAGAACCTTTTTCGTAGGCTACAGTTACAAAGTCCCGTACTAGGGTGATAGTTTATTTCATCGCCATGAAAGGGGGGGTACATGTGTGGAAATGAAGGGGTGGTAAGGGAGTGTGAGGTCCTAGGAACAAGTCTTTGGGATCTGCTCGTAGGTAAGTCGTAGTGATTTACCAATCAGATACTCAAGGGGGTACTTCACTAATTGTTGGGGTGGACAGTCCATCTGCTGCAAGCGACATCTAAAAGGGTGGGGTTACTCGTTAATGAAAGAAGGGGTATTAGGAGTAATCTTTGAGGAGAATGGGGTTATGGAACAATGGGGTAGGGTGAAGCTGAATGGGGTGGGGTGAGGAAAGGATTTGAAGTGCAGTGCAAAATGGCGAGGTGGGGAAGGCTTGTAGCGCAAGGACTGAGAAGCTGAGAGAGGAGAAGAAGAGCAAGGGAGAAGTAGGAGGAGCAGGATGAAGAGGAAAGTGTATGCTCTGGCTCAAGAAACCATGATTGTTTCACAATCTTCCATAACTACTCCGCGCTGATATTCATGCGCCCTCTCGCTTTTAGTACGCAAATCTTTCAAGTTAAATTCATGATGCGAAAGAGTTTTCTGTTGTCGGGGTTTCTGTTTCTCTTGATAAATGTGCACAAGAAGCAGAAATTGCCTCATGTCATCGAAGTGCTTCGGTGTATTTGTGTTGACTTGTTGACCTGCCTTTTCTTTCCCAGGCTCATGGACCCGTACGATCCTCCTCAGAGCGGTTCACGGCGAGTGCATCAGAATTACGACGATGCCGTTGACAAGACATGGAAGTCGACATGGCGGGTAGACAACTATCATCCCTTCACCAGCCCCGAGGCAAAACTCGGGCATCCTATGCGACGAGAAGACTTCAATACCCCCAGCCCGCTAGCTGCGTCGAGAGATCTGTCGGAAGCCCTTACACTCCCTCGCTCGGTGAAACACTCGGACATCCTCGACGACAGCTCTTCGGGGCCGGGTGTAGCGCTGCAGTTTTCGCAGAGGAGGTGGGAACAGCTTCTTGGGGAGCGGGACGAGTGCTTGTCTTTGCTGCAGCAGGCTAGGGATGACATTTTCGAGCTCGAGAGGGAAAATCTTGAGCTGAAACAGAAGATGGGGACACAAGACCAGTCGGACGAGGAGGTTGCTCTGATCAAGGAGGCGGTGGAGAGTGTCATCCATGATATTGACCAGCTTGATTCACTGGATTCACACAACTCCAAGGTGTTGCCTTTACACGTCCAAATAAGGGCCGTTGGAGCGTTTGTCATCTCCTTGCGAGACAACATCTCAGAGCTGAATGTCAGATTGTTTGATGAACAGCGGAGAAGTAAGATCCTAGAAGATCGACTTGACAGCATAGCCGACGACACCGTTTTGTACAACAGCAATGTAATGTGAACTTGATATGTAGATTGCAGCCTCATGACCATTTGTACGCAGGTCAAATCTTATGAAACAGATTTGGAAAGTTACAGGGAGCGATTGTTACATTCCGAAGAAGAGAAGAGAACGCTAACACAGCAAACTTCGAACATGCGGGAAGAACTTGGTAAATTGAAGCAAACTCTCAACGAATTGAAACAGCAAAACACTTCAATTTTGAACGACAATGTTCGATTGAAATCAGAGAATGAATCTCTGAGAGAAGAAGTGAAATCTTTGAAATCCCGCGTTGATGAAAGTTTGAAAGCAACGGAGTTAGATTATATGATCAAGCACATGAGGAGACAATCTAATACTTGGGAGTCACATTCAGAAATTTACATGAAAGAGTTCGAAGAGATGCTATCAACAATCTCGTCGCAACAACAGGAAACTGAAAAGCAAGCATTGGACCTCTTGCGTATGTTGAATAAGGCTCGATCAGAGAATAACGAATTGACAAAAAAGACAGATATGCAGCAACGAGAAATCTTAGAGTTAAACCGAAACATTGAAATGCAAGTCAAAATCATCAAAGAGCTCACAAGGGCTGTCAAATCTGCGGAAGAAGCTTCTGCCTTGCTTGAGAACAAGATTGAGATTGTTTTGCTCTCAACCTCCAACCTGTCGTCTCACATCAAATCATTGGAAGCTTCAAAACGCGACTTGTCACGGAAAGTTGCTTCCTTCTCCCTTGTACAATCGGAAAGCGTCACAAAGATATCAGAGATCAGGTCATTCCTTCAAAAAGAAATCCTTTCAATCAGCGAAGATTTCGTTAGCACGACAGAAGCTTTGCACATCGAGTCATTTGAAGAGATGGGAAGAGAGAAAGTCTTGAGACAAGCTCTGTTCGATGAGATGGCGAAGACTCATAAACTGAACTCTGAACTTGACGTCTTTAGAGAAGATAAAACGAACATGGAGAAGGAGAGCCGAAGACAACTGGAAGAAATCCGGTCACAACTCATACTGAATGAAACCTCTGTTGGGACGCTAAATCATCAGAACGTTGAGATGAGAGACAAGCTGCGCATGGCAGAAAGAAGAATATCTGAGTTAGAGCTGTCCCTCTCAACCCAGCAGCAGGCACTTGAGCAAGCCCAGCTGTCTTCCGCCATGATGGAAGAAACCGTCGACAACCTCGAGCTGAACCTGCGACGCCTGGAGGAGAACCAGCAACATGTCAGAGCAAAGTACCTCGATGCACAGAAATTCGGGAGACTTCTCGAAGAGCGACTGAACGACTCGACCATGCGACTGGTGCAGAACGAGACCTCCTCCTATCGCGTCCAGCTCATTGCCAACGCGCTCTGTCAAACTCTGCAGGATATCTCGGAGCAGGTGGAGATGCTGTCGAAGAGGCTGGCAGACAACTTCTCGTCGATGGAGACGGATGGCAATGAGGCTGGCCGGGCCATTTCACGCGCTGAGCAGCTTGTTCGAGGCCAAGAGCATGTTTTGCTCCGACTGCAGTCAGGTGTGGTGAACCTTTCCAGGGACCTTGCAGGGGAGAAGCGAAGCCTCCAAAGTGAGAGGGAGGCAAAACAAACTCTCGAGCGAGATCTTAGCCAGGCAAGGGAGCAACTTGAGCGGGTCGGTCAAGAGAATTTTCACTTGCAGTCTATCAGGCAGCAGGCGAACACTCTGAGCTCGGGACTTGTCGACGACGTTCGCCGCCTTAGCAGCGATCTTGATAAGGCCTCGGTTGACGTACAGATCCTTGAGGACGGCAAGACAAGTGCAGAGGAGGAGGCTTCCAAGCAGGCGGAGCAACTAGCGGTGCTGTACAAGAAGTATCTTGCTATGGAGCAGGAGAAAGAAAATCTGGCGGACGAGAACAGGCGACTGTCCGAGGAGATCGTAGCTGCTCGAGCTGAATACCAGGAGATTGCAGAGATGCAGCAAGAGTTCAACGTCAGCTACAAGCAGCTGGTGATGGAGGGAGCGGCGCTGGAGGATGAGGTCGAGATAATGAGGAGGAGGCTTTGCGAGTCGGACGAGCAGTATCAGATGAAGCAGAAAATCATCAGCGACCTGGTTGTAGAGATGAACAATCTCAAGGTCGAGAAGAACCTGGCGCTGGACCACCACCGCGCGATCCACAGGCAGCTCAATGAACTTCAGGAGACGGTAGAGAGCCTGGAGGATGGGAACTTCGCACTCAGAGGCCGATGCGCTTCCTTGGAAGAGGAGGTTGTGGGGATGAAGACTCTGCGAGAAACCGTGGCCCATGAGGCCTCGGCATTGGTGGAGGAGCTCGGCAAGTGCGAGGGAGGGTTGAAGGAAGTCGTCAGCAGCTTGCAAGCTGAAAGCAAGAGGCTGCTGGAGGCTTTCACTGCACAGGAGGAGGAGAAAACGGCCCTGAGGGACTCTGATGAAGCGAGGAGAGCACTGATCAGCATCTATGACAACATGATCGAGCGGGAGGGTGAGGGGATCGGCAACGTGCTGCGGGTCCTCGAGGGCACAAGTCAGATCCTCGTCCGCGCTCAGGAGGCGGCTGACCTGCTGGTCCCGCAACACGCCGACATGACCCACCGCATCGGCATCCTCCAGGACCTCCTGATTGACTCCCGCAGGGAGGCAGAGACCAAGGACGTCAGGATACACGCTGAGAGCAGCAAGAATAGGCAGCTGCAGGCTGACTTGACCCGGCTCGTGGACCTGTACAACCTCGTGGCCGACGATGTGCTCGAGACCTCAGACCATCTTGCGTCGGTGAAGACTCACTTCCTTGACCGGTTGAACTTCATCGAGAAGACGATCGAGAGTCAGAGCAGCACCAACAGCAAGCTCCGCCATGAGCTGAGCAGGAGGGAGGACGTCGACCTTGAGGTCGCCCTCTGCAACGAGCGGGTTCACAACGAGGTCCTCCAAGTACACTGGCTGCTCTCCGGCCTGTCCGATGCAGTTCAGGCGCTGATGACGCAGAGAGACGAGAAGTGTCGCAAGGTGGAGCAGTTAGAGTCAGCTCGCCGGGCTGAGAGGGAGGAGGAGGAGGAGAGGAGAGCAGGAGCTGTGAACCTTCTGCAGTCGCTGTGCCTTGACGTACATGGGCTTACCGAAGAAGCCAGCTTGATACAGTCAGACTTCTCCAGCCTCTACCTCCACCACCACCTGCAGCAGCAGGAGCTGGGGAACCTGTCCAAGGAGGCGTTCGAGGCGAGGAACGAGCTGTACGAGACGAGGAAGCTGCTCGTGAGGTCGCAAGAGGTCCACTCGATCATGGAGCAGCAGCTCACGGAGGCGATGCAGAGCATTGCTGAGTACGAGCTGCACCTGGACATCGAGAAGACGGCGCTGGAAGACATGCAGAAGGCCTGCACGCACTACAAGGAGCAGGCGACCAGCAGCAGCGACCAGCTGGAGTTGATGCACAGGCAGCTGGAGGAGGCGGAGGAGAGGGACCGGCGGTACATCCCGCTGATGGCCGAGCTCGACCAGCTGAGGGTGTTGAAGGTGGAGAGCGAGGCGAGGATGGAGAAGATGGACGAGGCGAGGATGGAGAAAGAGAGTGAGCTAATGGCGATGTCGGAAAGTCTTCGATCTTGCAAGTCCGGCCTGATGGCCCTCTTGACGGAGATCAGATACATCCAGTCGTCTCAGGACGAGTTCTACAAGATCTTCTGGAACCTAGAGAACTCGAAGCACGCGATGAAGGACGAGCTGGAGGACCACAAGTTCAAGACCAAGTTCCTGTCCAAGATCGTGCTGCTAGAGACCAGCCTTGCCAAGGAGAGCGTTGCTTCGCTCAAGAACCACATCTCCCTCTCTCAAGATCAGTGGAACCAAGTCCAGGCCAAGTTGCAGTTCCTCGACACCGAGTTTGACGACGTTGTGTCTGAGAAGAAGCTGTGCGAGGAGGAGCTGGACCGTTGCAGGAGGCTGCTAGACTTGAAGGAGGAGGAGGCTCGAGCTGGTAGGGAGCAGCAAGATGGGAGGGAGAAGGAGAGAGACAGGAAGGTTTCTTCCCTACAGGCAGAGCTTGAGGCTGTGCGGTCGGAGCAGGAGGAGGCGAAGGAGAACAATTTGCTGCTGCTAGAGAAGGTGAAGACGCTGGAGAGGACGGCGAGGCAGACTGAGGCTTCCCTTGCGCTGGCTCGTTCTCAGCTCCATTCCGCTCAGCAGGAAGTGGCTGCCCTCCGCTCTTCCTCGTTCGCAAGCAACCTGCAGCGGGAGAGGAGCAGGCTGGAGGCAGAAAACTTCATGAAGAGCTTCTATAAGGCGTCTCAAGACATGCTGGCCGTCTTCGATGGCTTGAACGACAAGCTCATGAACTTGGAGTGGGAAAACAACGAGCTGCGCTCGAAGCTTGCGGCCGCCTGCAAGCACAGAGACAGCCTGAGGAGCGAGGTGGAGGAGAGCAGGCAGAGCTGTGCAATGATGAGCCTGGAGTTGGAGAGGATGGAGGACAAGCTCGGGAGGTACGAGAACGGTCTCCTCCTCCGCCTACAAGCGCTTCGGGCTCAGCTTGAGGGACGGGAGGAGCAGGAGAGGGGCATGCAGCGCAAGCTTGCCGAGCTTCAGAGGCTGAATGACAACCTGTTGGACGAGAAGCTCAACGGTCAGGACCTTGTCATCCAGTCGGCGAACGAGAAGGTCGCTCAGTGTGAGAGGTTCTTCGACCGGATGACAGCCCACCTCTTCCACCAGCTGGACATCGTTGACACCCAGTCCCTCCAGCTGGACAACATCCTGCAGCTGCTGTCACAGAGGGCGGAGAGCTTATTCGAGTGCAAGGTGATGGTGCGCGAGGAGGTCAAGAGATGCCGGCAGCTCGACAGCCGCCATAGTCACTCCATCGCCCAGCTGAGAGCTGAGAACAACGAGCTGAGAAAGAGCCTGGGTGATTTCATCCTCAATTGCCAGCCTGTTCCTCCTCCTCCCCACATCATCATCTATCATCCTCCTCCTCTCATTTCCGTCTCTTCGTCTGCCTTCTGACATTCTGTGCGTGCAGAAACAGCAGAGGAAATGATCGCCCTGCAGGCTGAGAGGATCGCGAGCGCAGAGAGGGCTGAGCAGGACCTCCACCTGTGCCGCTCGCGCCTCCTCGAGTCAACCCAGCGCGAGTCAAACGCGTGTCAAGTCCTGGCTGAGGTAGAGCACGTCAAGGACTTCCTGTCCCAAAAGCTGCAGGAGAGCCAGGCCCGAGCTGAGGGGCTCGAGGCCGAGCTGAGAAGGAGGAAGGGGACGACGAGCGGGCGGGGCAGGAGGCTGAGGAGCTGAGGGTGCAGCTGGGCAGGGCGAGGGAGAGCGAGGCGTCGAGCTGGGCAGCGGTGAAGCGCATCCGAGCTGACCTCCAGCAGTTGGCGGCTGACCTGGCAGCCTCCCAGGAGCTGCTGGGCTCGTCGATGGACCTCATGGACAGTTTGCGGCCTTCCCAGGTGGAGATAGTCCAGCTCAAGGGCACGGTGGAGACCCTGAGGTTCTGGAAGACTACCCTGCGGAAGGAGATGCTGGGGATTTGCCAGCACATACTCAGCAGGAGCAGGGAGCTGAAGATGGAGGAGGCTCTGCCTGCGCTGCTCCGCCAGCTCGGCAACATGCCCACGGCCAGCGCAATGCAGCTGAGCCAGCAGCTGGAGTCGAGGATGCTGGGAGAGTTTGTGAGCCTCCTCCTCCAGCTCATGCAGCAGGTGGAGGAGCTGACGAGGGAGAACAAGGCGCAGGTGCAGCAGATCAAGATGTCGATCGAGTGCGAGAAGCAGCTGAGAAAGTTCATGGAGCAGGAGGTCAGGCCGGGCGAGCTGAGAGGGACGGGGATGTAGGATAGCAGACAGCGAGGAAGTGAAGGAGTGAAGTGATACAACAACGACTTCATGTTCCCAATCTCCTCCTCACTCCCCCCTCCCCCCTCCCTCACGTCCAGCTCTCTCATCCCCGTCTCCCTGCCCACTCCTTCCCTTTCTCGCGATCCTGTCACTCTTCCTCCCTCACTTGGTAGCCTCCAGAGCTGTTGAACGCCTCCTCTCCTACCTCCTGCTCAAGGGTCAGCAGGAGCAGCAGCAGGAAGCGATCAAGACCTGGCGGAGCCTCGCCACTAGAGCATCCTCCATGCCGGCTCGGATGAAGCAGATCTAGCAAGAATCGCTCACTCATCATCTCCTTCAGTAACCTTCCTCACCCCCCGCCCTCCTCCTTCCCTCCTCTCCCTCCCTCCCACCCTCCCCTCCCTCCTTCCCTCCCTCCTCCCTCCTCTCCTTCCCTCCTCTCCCTCCTTCCTCCCTCCTCCTCCTCCCTCCCTCCTCCCTCCCTCCCTCCCTCCTCATCCTGGTCCTCGCCCTCTGCCTCTACCTCTGCCTCTTCTGCCATCTCCCTGCTTGCTCCAGCCTCCTCCGCTCGCAACAATCCTTCCCTGTCTCACCCCTCTCCTCTTGTATCTCCCTGCTTTCGCTCTCCTCCCCTATATTCCTCCTCCTCCTGCTCCTCCTCCTGCCTCCTTCTTCTCATCCTCTCTTACCTCGTTTCGCCGGGAAACTCCTTCCATCACCTGGGCATCCTCAGCTGAGGGACAGCTGGTATGAGATTTCTCACCTGCCCAACTCGGCGGAAGGAGACGGAGAAGCTGACCTCTGCGAGCGAAGTGAGTAGCTGACAGGACGAGGAGAGTGAAGGTCAAGAGAGGAGTAGAGTCCAGTTGCAGGGCAATTAGGAGGAGCAGGAGCAGGAGCAGGAGCAGGAGCAGGAGCAGGACGAGGAGGAGCAGGACGAGGAGGAGGAGCAGGAGCAGGAGCAGGAGCAGGAGCAGGAGAAAAAAGATAGAAAGAAGAAAGCAAGGGAGCCGAGAGAGCAAACCTGCCAGGTCTCGGAACAGCTTGCTGTCCTCCAGCAGATATTCTTCACCAGCGTTGTTGCCGTTGACCGTCAAGTTCCTGATTCTCACTCCTAACAGACTGGATCCATCGACTGACAGGTCGGCCGAGCCCGCAAGAGACTTGATGTTCTCCTGTTGGTGGGGTCAGACCTTCCAGAGATTTCCTCCTCCTCCTCTTGCTTTTCCCGTTTCTGTTTTCACCCCTGCTCCTACTCCTGCTCCTGCTGATAGTGCTCCTGGTGCTTCTGCCCCCACTGGTCTTCTACCACAACCACCTCCTCCTCCTCCTCACCGCAGATACACTCAGCAACGAGTCGTGTCCCGAGAATCCTTCCATCTTTCTCTTCTGCATTCGCCTCTGCCTCGTAGTGGGCTCCCACCTGTCAGGACGGAAAACTTCAGCTGCCGTCACAGAGCAGCGGCAAACGCACAAGAGTTTGCGGACGAGGATCATGTAGTAGCTGGGAAACATGTCAGATAGTGAGCAGTCGAGCTGGAGGAGGAGGGAGGAGACAAGCGGAGAGGGAGAAAGCTAGCATGGGAGGGAAGGAAGGGAGGGGAGCAAGGTGGAGGGTAGCAAGGGGAGACGAGAAGAAGAGAGGGTAGGAAGCCAGGCAGGAGGAGGAAGGAGAGAGAAGGGAGAAGTTTGCTTTGCTCACTCGACGTTCCAATCCTTGGTGACGATGTTCGACCCGTTGAACTCTTCGTCACTCTCCTCAGCATCCGTCTCGTTCCTCACTCCCTCCTCCTGTCCCTCCTCCTGCGTCTGGTTCTTCTGCGCATCTTTAATCTCCTGAATGTTTGGCGTCAACCTCCCCGCCGGACTTGCTCAGCCGAAAGTCACTCCTGCTACTGCAGGGGGAGGGGGAGGGGGAGGAGGTAGTGGTGGTGGTGGAATAGGAGGAGAAAGAGGAGGAAGAGGAGGAAGAGGAGGAGGTAGTGGTGGTGGTGGTGGAGGGAGGAGGGAGAAAAGAGGAGGAGGAGAAAGAGGAGGAAA
>NW_005434653.1:484385-516074 GCF_000315625.1 Guillardia theta CCMP2712 | reverse complement strand
CCCTCCCTCCCTCCCTCCCTCCCTCCCTCCCTCCCTCCCTCCCTCCCTCCCTCCCTTTCGTACAGCTCCTCCTCACTCCCCCGCTCTGCCAGCTACTTGCTCCTGTACACGCCTGCTCCTGATCTCTTGCTATGCTGGACGATTCTCTTTCTTCTCTTTCTCTGATCGATCCTCCTTCTTTCATACTCTCCTCTGGTTTTTCTCTTCTCACCCACATCCCCGATGAGGTCGTAAACTTGAGGCCGAAGTGGACGGGGACACTGACTGCGCACGAACGCCAAAAACTGACACGCACGAGAGGATAAGAACGAGGAGGAGCAAGAGGAGGAGCAAGAAGAAAAGAGGAGGAGCAACAGGACGAGGAGGAGGAGCAACAGGAGGAGGAGGAGGAGGAGATCCAAGAACATAAAGCACGATGAGGGAGAGCAGGAGTAGCAACAAGCTGGCGAGCGACGAGAATGAGGGAGGCTGCGAGCAGGGCAATGAAGAATAGGGGGTATTAAGGGCAGGCCAGAGCAGGAGAAAGGAAAGGGGGAGCAGGAAGAGAACACAGGAGAGGAGAGGAGAGGAGAGGAGAGGAGAAGAGAGGAGAGGAGAGGAGAGGAGAGGAGAGGAGAGGAGAGGAGAGGAGAGGAGAGGAGAGGAGAGGAGAGGAGAGGAGAGGAGAGGAGAGGAGAAGAGAGGAGAGCAGAGGAGAGGAGAGGAGAGGAGAGGAGGGGAGAGGAGAGGAGAGGAGAGGAGAGGAGAGGAGAGGAGGGGAGAGGAGGGGAGAAGAGAGGAGCAAGAGAGGAGTACAGCAATGGTTCAAACTTCTACCTTTTTGCACCACTCTCTCTCCTTGAAATCTTCCAGCTGCAACATACTGATGAACTGAGATCTCCCAGGTCAAATGCCTTTAGCCTCCTCCTCCTCCTCCTCCTCCAGCTCACCCCCATCGGTTCTCCTCCTCCGACCTTGAGAACAGAGCCGACATGATCGGCCTATCGTCCTTGTCACACAGAGCCTTCCCCGCCCCTGCTCTGTTCCGAACCCTTCCCCTCCGTCCTCCCTGCTCTCGCCCTTCCCTTCCCTCCCCTCCAGGTCTTCTTTCTTGCCCTCCTGCCCACCTCTCCTCTCCTCCCCTCTCCTCCGCTCCGCTCCGCTCCGCTCCGCTCCGCTCCCCTCCCATCGATCCATTCTTGTCTCCTCTTCTCCTCGTCTCACCTAGCCTCCTCTTCCTCCGCTCCTCCGCTCCTCCTCTCCTCCCCTGTCGATTTACCTGTCGAACGATATCGCATGCAAGAAGCCAGCTATCGAAGTGCAGTGGACCCATGTATCCCTACATCGCAATCATTTTTGCTTCACTTCCCCCTCTCCTTGTCTCCTTCCCGCAATGACAAACTTTCCTTCAGCCTTCCTCCTCCCCTTCCCCTCCCCTCAGAAGACACGGCCTGCTCCATCCTCCCCGCTCTTTCCCACACAGCTGCTTCCTCCTCTACCGTCGCTCCTCTCCGCTCTCCTCAGGACCTCCCGTCTCTCTCTGCGGCCAACAAACCTGGAGGAGAGAGGAGATGCTGTCACGGTCCGCCTTTACCTGTAGGCATTGAAAACCATATCAGGACGAGGACGAGGACGAGGACGAGGACGAGGACGAGGACGAGGACGAGGACGAGGACGAGAGAGCAAGAGATAGCGGAAGGAAGAGGGTGTGGAGAAGGAGGAGGAGGCAGAATCGAAGGAAGAGAGGAGAGGAAGACGGGAGGGAGACGAGGAGGTCACAGGATCGAACAACTCAAAGTCAAACTGCTGAATGCCATTCTGCCCTGCATCGTCGCAGTCATTTGCTTCCCCTCATTCCCCTCATTCCCCTCTCCCATAGCTCCTCCTGCTCCTGCTCCCTCTTCCCCTATCCCTTCTCCTCCACATATCCCTCCATTTCCCCTTCCTCCTCCACCCCCCCAGCCGCCATACCAGCATCATCGGCTGATTCGTCATCAGAGGCAACTTTGTGTGAGTTGTTGTACAGCAGTGCAACGTTCGTCCACATGCCTTCACTGCACAACAAACTGAAGGGTTAGAGAGCTCTGCAATGATACAAACAACCACACGCGCCCCAAAACAAAAGAATTCATGAAAGCTCGGAATTCCATGATGCTTTCAATTACACGTCAGTCAGTGCGCTGAGCAGACCTGTCTTGGGGTTGCGGGAATTGGAAAGAAGAATTGAATTGATTCTTGAGGCGAAACTCTTCGTCCACTGTGAACATGCGAGGTAAGATGGCATGGCAGGGGAGAGGGAGGAGGTGCTTAAAAAGCTGTCATTGCCCAAAGACGTAGGGCTAGACAGTAAGATTGGGGCCAGGAAAGCGAGGAGGCCAAGGAAGAGGGAGAGAAACAGGAGGGGGGGGGGGGGGGTTGGACGAAGTTGTATCACCTTTGATGGACCTTTCATCGAGCTTCTTGAGTATCTTGCCAGAGGACTCGAGATCGCTGGACGAAATGCTGTTCTCCTCCATGAAGGAGTAAATCTCATCAACCTGATCTTTCATCAGACCACCTCACCCGTCCAATCGATCTCAACCAGATCAGTCGGCACCGTCGCCTGAGAGTCGATCATCGGCTCGGAGCAGTTCTCATTCATGCTTGAGTTGGCAAGGGGCACCGCCAACTCCCACTCCTTGAAGCCCCTCTCACTGTCCTCCCTCCCTCTCCTCCTCTTGACAGTCTCATTCTGAGTCTCGTGAAGCACGTCAAGTTCGTGCATGCTCCTCTTCAGTGTCTCATCCTTGCTCCCTCCGCGCAGGGCAAGGTTCCCCCGCGCTATTCCAGGTCTCTTCGCTGCATGGAAGAGGGAGTTGGAGGCAGGCCTCGCAGAGGATAGTACGCAGAGCAACGCGTGAAGGAGAAGAATTTTTCGGCGAGAATAGAGCTGTTTCATGGCTCCTTCGCCTCCCTCTCCGATTTTCTTTCACTGAACTTGGGAAATATCCTCTTCTCTCTCCTCTCTCCTCTATCGTCTCCTCTCCTATCCTCTCCTCTCCTCCCTCCTCCCTCCTTTACACTTCGATTCGTCCCACCATTCTCCCCGACCCGGACCAGGCAACCCCTCATCACCGCTATGACCAGGGCCCGGTCGCCCGGCAAGGATTGCGATTCAAATTCACTGAGAGTTCAATGTGAAGTCATGAGGGGGGATGAGGGGCGGTAATATGGGATGAGGGGGATGAGTTACCTGAAGAGGTGCAAGCGGCATGGCGCGAGGGGGCGCGGGGTCGCTGCCGCGGGTTGCCGGGATGGCGGGGCTGTCCGTGATGGCGATGGCAGCAGCCGTCTGGATGGCGATGAGAGGACGAGATATGGCGGGAGGAGCAGGGATGCGTCAGAGCCTCCTCGCCGAGTACCCAGGCATGATGGGTGCGCATCGCAGCGCCGAGGTCAGGGTCGAGGAGGACGAGGGTGCCGTTCTCCCGCCCTTCGCATCAGCTAGCAGGGGCGAACGAGGACAGAGAGCGTCCTGGTGAGCGACCCTCCTCCTCCTCCTGCGAACCTGTGCTCATCCTCCTGCAGGGCTGTGAAGGATGGACCTGCAAGCTCGTTGCGGGTCAGTGGGAGGGCTACCTTGAAGCATCTGAGATTGGCTGACGTCATCGCAGGCCGCACATCTCCAGCAGCTGAAGAGCATGGGCCTTGGCTCTCTACTCAGTCAGAGCGCAAACAAGCGATGGCTGCGGGAGAGGCAGCTGGAGGTCCTCAAGCAGAACCAAAAGAGGCTGTTCAACGACTTCTTCGGGAATGAGGCGAAGGAATCCGGCAGGCTCGTCAGCTCCTCAGCTCTTGCCAGTGCAGGTGATGTGGAGGAGGAGGTGGTGGAGGAGGAGGAGGAGGAGGAGGAGGGAGGGGAGAGAGATGTCAAAATCCTGAATGAGAGAGCAGGCGAGCTCGCTGCCAACGTCAAGGGAGGCGAATGGTTGAAACAGACCAAGGGCGCAAAACAAACCAAGTACCTGCGAACACTTCCTGTGTCCAAGGAGGGAGCGGTCGTGGCGAAGGACATAGAGAGACTGGCGGAGAAAGGAGGAGCGAGACTGATCAAGTCGCACTCTAGCAGAGCTCGCAGAAATGTCATGCCCCACCGTTCGGCAAGGCCCTCGGTCAGCGGGCTAGAAGCTTTTGATGAGATGGTATTCGGATCATCCTCCAAGGACAAGCGCTCAGCGACCACGAGCAAGCTTCCAGGAGTGAATGTCTGGGGTTTCGGAGCTCCGCAAGTACTTGGGAGGCGCAACCTCGTCAAAAAGACGAGGAGGCAGCAAGCTAGACACAACGACATCGGGCTCAGCATGGGAGTGTGGACAGGGAACGAGGGGACGAGCTATGCCTCCAAGGGGAGGCTGGAGGAGCTTGCTCTCCCGTCGGTTGTGAGGCGTGGAGGACTCTTCAACGCTGCTGACGAGATCCTTCCTGCCAACCACCTCGGGGCTGTCGATTACAGCAAGATGAGTTCGCTGCGAGCCAACTCCTTGTTTTCCGATCAGAGGCTGCAGAGAGTGGGAGACGACGTCAGAGTTCCTTGCTCCTCGACGGACTCGACCCTTTGCGCCCGTGCAAGGAGCGCTGGAAGGGTTGTGAAGAAGCAGCTGCTGCGATTCGAAGAGAACGATGACGTCATGGCTCCGGTTGCGCCGCAGAATTCTGAGGAAAGCGAGGGGGCTGCGGGGCACGAGGTATTGGATGTCTTGATTTCTCCTGTGAGCTGAGTTGGATGTGGAAGGAGCATGAGGCTGCTGAGGAGGAAGCTGCCAGCGAAGGGGAGCAGGTTGGAGCTTGAGGTTCTGAGTGTCGAGACTCATCCATGTGTGTTGCCAGAAGGAGGGAGAAGAATCGCAAGGAGAGGAGGAGAATGCTGAGGGGGAGGAGGACGAGGAGGAGAAGCAGCCACAAACCTTTGCGCAAGCTGCAGAGGCGCACTTGCACCAAGGCGAGAGGAGTTGGGATGGATCCCCTAGCCACTGGTGAATCAAGGCATGCAGGAGGAGCAGGACGCTGACCCCCTTCACATCAGGAACAGCGCGGAAGGAGAAGGCGATGGGAGTTGGCCGCTCAGCACGTCTCCTCACGACGATCGCAACCGAACCTTCGAGCAGGAGAACCTTCCTCTGTTCTCAGCTTCCCACGTCACCAATCACACGCTGCAGCAGATGGTACGTGCTCCTGTCCTGCCCCGCCTCCTCTTCTCACGAGCTTTCCGCAGCCTCTCTATGAACCTGTGAACTACCACCTCGAGAACGAGCCCGACTACTATCCGACTACTCACCTCGACCTGTCCGACTTCCCTCCCGCCCCAACGGGAGGAGAATGGAATGACAAGATCAAGATGGACCCCTCTTCTAGCGTGCATGACCAACATCCTCTTCCTGGTTGCGGCGAGCATGCATCACCGGTGGGTCTGACTGAGGTTGCAGGGGTCCTTGTGGACAGCTGGTTCGGCTCCACGATCAACAACGAGGTCGAAGCCTGCTGACTTGATTTCCGTCCAGCCTGACTCGCGACATGCACAGGTGGAGAAGTCACATCTCCCTGCCATCGAGTCGGATCAGCCCATGAACGAGGGGGTTGGAACTGGTGGGCGGCTCCTCCTCGCCCGTACCATCCCTCTCTCACTTAGTGTTCACAGGTTATCTTTTTGGAAGGGATGGCGGGAGGATCACCGACGACTCGATCGTAAGTCTATGCCTTTTGTACAGATGCTATCTCCTTGCTGCCCCGCGCCTTGCCTCCATCTTCTCCCTCTCAATCTTCCCTTCCCTCCCCTCTTCCTCTGCCCTCCTCTATTCTTTCACTTTCTCACCCTCCTCTCATCTTCGCCCCTAAGTTTCTCATCCTTTCCTTCCCTCCGTCTGCCGCCCCTCCTTCCTTCCCTTCTCGCTCCATCTCTTTACTTCCTTACGCAGGTTCCTGTCCACCAAGTGCAGCGAGCGACCTACCCGATGAACATTCGACCCAAAGACTCCCTGACACAATAACAGCTGTAAATTCCTCCAATACACTAGCAACATCGCACGACTTGTGCTATGATCCCAACGCAGACCCTGTACTGACCCTCCACGGCTCCAGCTGGTTGGTTCAGGGGACGATATGGATGAGGAACTCAGGGTAGGTTTGCGTCCGATCGTAGGTAACAAACTCCCTGTGAGCTGCACTTCGGCCGGGGGTGCCGATCACTGAGTCGTGCAGGGTAGTGCTGGAAGAGTTGGGGGGGCGGCGCAGGCTCGAATTCGCTTGCTGTGTGAAGTGAGGGTCCCCCAGGAGGACGCGAGTGAGGAACAGGAACCTCGAGTCATCACTCCGGCAGTAGCTCAGACTCTTAGTGCAGTTCTCGGCAAAGTAGATGCCTGTCCCAAAGTGGCCCGCTCTGTTGCTCACCCGCTCGTCGAAGCCCTGCTCTGTTATGATGGAGCAGTTCTGCTGGGGGGTCCCGTGAAAGAGCAAGACCTCGTTCGCAGCCTCTTGCGGGTGCAACATCAGTCGCATCCACTCCTTCATGCTCTGCACATTCACCCGACGGCCGCCGCTGCCAATCTCTGCCATACTGGCCCGCTTCATAGCGTACTCCTTCCACAGCCGAGGGTTCTCCACTCGTTGGATTTGGCGGATCTTGAAGTCGATGGGAGCAGTTCGATCAGCCCGCAGTCCTGTGATGGCAGGGTCGACAACTGACGTGTCTCGCAGCAGATCTGTGATCAACCTCCGCATCTCTTCCGTGACGTCCACTAGCTGGCTGTTGGTGGAGGCAGCAGAAGAACTCCAGTAGGACGGGTGCTTGTACAGGTTCATGATCTTTGCCACCCCCTGCTGCTCCTCGTTGATACGCTTCTTCTGATCCTCCAAGTCTTTCTCCTGGGCCAAGTGGTGGTCGAGCACGTCCTCCATCATCTGATGCTTGGCATGCAACGCGTGCTCGGAACGATCAAGGTACTTGGCCCTCTTCTCCACAGCCTTGCTCCTCTCCTCAACCTCGCACTGCATCAAGTTCAGTTGAGTCTCTCTGTCCTCTAGCTTCTGGTGCTCCGAAGAAACAAAATCGTAGAATGACCGCAAGGACTCCTCCTCCTGCTTAATGCGCTTCCGCTCTTCTTCCAGTAGCGCTTGCTCTTGCAGCAGCAGAGCACGCTGCTGCTCATCCTCTCTGGAGTGGACGACTTCCTGGCTGCAACTTTGCTGGCTCCAGATACGATGCCGTGCGAGGCTGCAAGCTGAGGGACGGCTGCTCGGCTGTTCGGCCAGGATGCTGTCCAAGAGCTCGGCTAGGAAACCTTCTGTAGGATAGAACATCAACTTCAGTACACAGCCGAACGAAAAGACGTCAACAGGGAAGTTTGGTCTTTGCATTGGTTCCTCTTTCAGTTCAGGTGCGACGAAGTCATCAAGTGTTGCGTCTTTCAAATCTGCTTCGACAAACGATGACAACCGGAGGTCATCCAGCTTCATGCTGCAGGAGAAGTTGGAGATGCGGGGGGTGCTGACTTCTGAAAACCCTGACATCAGAATGTTGTGAGGGTTGATAAGACAGTGGACGATCTTCATCGCGTGAAGGTGTACAATACCCAGCAAGATCTGGAACAGAACTCTCCATCTGTTCGACAGGGATGGCTTCAACTCCAACCAAGCGAACAAGTTCTGATTCGTTGGGTCCTGCAGCTCCAGCAATCCCAGACCGCGAGACATGCTGACGTCGTAGGATAGCATGCTCTCGACAAAGGGATGGTCCAGCATAGAGAAACAGTGAAGCTGCCGGATGAATTGCCTCCTCTGATTGGAGTGAAACAAGTGAAACCTGACGATGCTCCGCCCCTCCTTGGTCATGAGACTTTCTCCGCGATGCTCTCGGTCCCTCGGAAAGTGACGCTCAACCATTTGCGACAGGATCACTTGAAACTCTGAGAAGTCATGCCAGACCTTGTTCAGTAGCTCGTCCTCAATGACTTCGGACTTCCTACAGAGGTCATGAAACAACTCCATAGCCTTGCTACCTTCCCTGTCTGCCGTCTCATTGCGGATTCTGTCACCACAAGAGGTCTCGGATGTCAACTTGGAAGTCTCATAGGTACGACGAAGTCGCATGCATCTTGTCTCTATGTCCTTGAGCTCGTCAAGAAGTCTCTCTGGGTGCTGGATGCCTTCCATGCTCTGCAGAGCTCGATCGAAGTGACGCGCCTTGCTGCACTTGAGGTTCACAATCTGCTCCTCCTGTCCCAGAACCTTGTGCAAGAGGTTGACCACATGCGCCATGTCTTCCCACGCGAGCATGCCAGGAAGCTCCTCGTAGGATGACAACTTGGAGAGCACGTTGCATTCCTGATCTTCCCGTTCTCTCACATACCGCAAACGACAAGAACTCAACCGACAGTGGGCAAGCTTGATTCCGTCTGGGGAGTACAGGGCGGAAGAGGTGACCTGCATGTGTTCTTCCAGGACGGTCTTCAAGCCTTGAAGGGGGCAAACATCCTTAGAACGATCTCTGGTGCTGTTGGATTCAGCTTCGAAAGCACGCATGCGCTGGAAAGCTTTCAAGTACTTGCTCAGGTTCAAATTCATCTCAGAAATCCTAGCGAGCACTGTCTCCATCCCGCAATCGAGTCCTTTCCCGCATTGCATGAGCAACTTCAAGGACTGCCCTAAGGTCGATCGACTAGCGTCCCTCGTCTTGATCTCTTCGCTCAGAGACTTCAAGTAATCCTTGTCATACTCAAACCTTATCGACGGAGGCCGGCAAGTCACCGTGACTGCCTTTTCCACAAGCGCCTCCTCACTCTCCAAGAACTTCTGGTACTTGATCTCTGCGTCTGCAAGAGCCAGGAAGAAATCGGAGTACGTTGGGCTCTTGATCAGAATGAGGAGTGACGTGGCCTCCTCGATCAGACAGGCTCCTACCACATAGGCCCACACGTAGGCATGCGGGTAGTTCCTGGGATCTGACCGGCAGCTCTCAGTCAAACCCACCTTCGTGCACTGCTCGCGGATGTCCTGCACTTGTAAAGCGATCCCTGACAACTTCCGCTGGTATCAAGAGACCATGCATGCCAAGTGAGCAAAACCAACGAGGACAACAATGATCTACCGGTACTTGCGATGATAGCCCGAAAAACCAAAGGAGAGAAAAAATGGCCAAGGCCTGAGAAGACCTTAGTTTCAAACGATGCTGAAGATTGAATAGATTGATCTTCACCACAAGAACGAAGATTTCCAACGACATTTTGTCCTGCTCAAACCTTCGAATCAGCCCATGTCTCCAACAAAGCAATCCAACAAACAAGGTCGATCAGACGTCAGAAGACTCCAGGCATCTTGATCTGACCAGGTGGACAAGATCAGAGTATCTCGATCTTTCCTTGTCTTGTGGGGCTTCTTTCTCCTCTCCCTCCTCCCTCGCTGCCATCCCTCCTCCCTCGCTCAACTACCTTCCTCCACTTGCTGAGAAACCACAAACTGCAAATTCATCCCCCTCATGAGTCTGGCCCGGGCGCCGGGCCCGGGCCCGGCGGAACTTGATCTCAGTCTCACAGCGCCGTCGCCGCCGGGCCGCCCCTCGGATGATCCTCAGTATCAGGCTGCGCGCAGTGCCTTCCGAAGTTCGAATCCACGACCGGGCACTGAGGCTGGCAGCCTGGAAGGCTCGGGCAGGGCATCTGTCTGCCGGGGCCGGGAGCCCGGGACCGTGCGGCCCGGCGCTCAGCCTCGGAACGCCGGCGGGCCCGGGGCGGGCTCTGAGAGCAACTCATCACCCTCATACACGATGAGCCTGCTGTCACCCAGCCAGCCAGCCAGTCGCCCAGGTTGTGGGATGAGGGGGGATGTGGTTCTTTCTATTGTCGTAACAAATTTGAGTGAAGTCCTCATGGTATAAGAAACGCATCACAAATAGGCAGACGGTAGGGTGGGTCATTACCTTTCGCAGCGAGGGCATTTTCTAGCACATTTTTGATATATTTTCGAATATTTGTTTGTAAAGTTTGAATTTTCAAAATAACAAATCGTTTGCAAAATCTATTTTTATCGAAATGAAGAAAACAATTGAGCAAGAATACTTATAGTTCGCGTTGACCATTCTGTATTATATTTTAAAACAACACACTGAAGCCACCAGCTCTGGGTATGGACTATCATCATTTTCTGACTGGGAGACTATGATAAAGAAGGAGGAGGTATAGTGGGTTTGATAGGGAAAAACGAAGGTGGTAGGGATCCATTGTAGTCACTTTTTGGTAGAATTATAAAAACTTATTTGTAAAAAAGATATACAAACAAAATTACCTGTCATTCGAATAGTCTATTGCTTCAAACAAAATAGTTTTTGATATTTGTATAAGAAAAATAGTTTTCCGATTGAATTAGTATGAACATCAGATAAATCACAGCATGCCTCGTAGTGAATTAAAACTATTTTTATTGGTAAACGGAATCCCCACCCCAGTGTTTGTAGAGAGGCACCTCCCTTTGGTTCACTCACCGCCATGCTCCGCGTGCTCCTCCTTGCGGCTGTCGCAGCCTCGGCCTCTGCCTTCGCTCCTTCCTCTCTCCTCCCAGCTACTCGTAAGTACCTCTCCTCTCCTCTCTCCTCCTCCCACCCTGTCTCGCACTCGATTCAGTCTATGCCTTGTTGTCATTTCGTGCCGCGAACCCTTGTTGTCGTTGTCACTGTGGATCATCATGTATCTTCTTCGATCGGCATGGATGCACGAAGATCGAGACGTAAAATATCTAATCAATGGGATTGAATGCAAGACTAGTGTCTTATCTCATGTTGCTTGTCACCATGTCCTCATTCTTGTCCTTCGATGTCCCGTAGTTCGCTTTACAAACTCTTGTCGAGTTTGGTCGTTGTTCACATCTTAAAGCCCGTATTCTATCATCCAAAGATATGCGATCTAACACGTTCTTGTACAGGCCGTGCGGGCAATGCTGGCATCAGCATGCAGCTCTTTGGTGATGGAAAGATCCAGGGCAAGGGTGTCACTGCCATCCCTTTCGCCGGACGCCCCAACACCCCAGCCTTCGATGGTGACAGCAGCAGAGGACCTGCAGCGAGATCGCTCAACGTGTGTGCAGGAACCTGGGCTGGAGACGTTGGCTTTGACCCGCTCACCATCTCCGGATGGCTCGACGTGAGCTTAAGAGGTTGAGACAACATCAGGGGCTGACGACGTCGGTGACAGATCAAGTGGTTGCGCGAGGCTGAGCTCAAGCACTGCCGTGTTGCTATGCTCGCCGTTGCTGGATGCATCGCGCAGGATCTCTTCCGCTTCCCTGGGGCCGAGACTGTGAGCTAGATAGCCAAGAAGAAGCGTAAATGACCGTGGGGCTACAGGTTTACAGCAGCGACCTCAAGCTGACCAAGCTCCACGACGCTGCCCTCAAGACCGGCACCATGGGCCAGATGCTGTTCTGGTTGGGATCCTTCGAGGCTATCAGCACTGCCGCCGTCATCCAGATGCTCCAGGTGTCTTGACAGTCAACCCCTTTCACAGCCTGGCTGACAGGCTCTTGCAGGGATCCGGACGCAAGCCCGGTGACTTCGGATTTGATCCTCTCGGCCTCGGAAAGGTGAGAGGAGGGGAAGAGATGGGGGAGGCGGGTGCTGACTTTGGTGGGTCAGGGAGGAGACAGGGCTCGCCTTGAGCTTGCTGAGATCAAGAACGGCCGCCTTGCCATGATCGCCTTCTCTGGAATTGTGAGTTGCAAGAATCTTTGGTCACAGCTGCTGACAGTGAGTTCAGATCCACCATTACTTCATCACCGGCAAGGGACCCATCGAGCTGATCACCGGCAAGTAAACGACCCTGATGCACTGACAACGTTACGCGGAATAAAACAACATAAAGTCAAGGCTCGGTTCTGGTTGTACAGGATGTTGGATTCAACATAGGAGGATAGCTAGATCAGAGAGGCGATGTAGAGCAGATGTCTAAGGGTAATCTACATTAGGGAACTGGGAGGGATATCTCAACTGCTAGGAGATAGTCTATTCTTCAACATGAATTCACGTAGAAGCTCTGTAAACAGCAGGAGGTTCCTTTCTATCCTCTCAGTTTGTCGTTCCTAAAACTCCTGACGCCTCTGCTTCTTGGTTGCATGGAGGAACTGCTTGTAACTTGTCTGTTCTGTCCCTTCCCCTCTTCATGCGAGGGTGAAGTTCTTAACCCGCTCAGTGTCATCGACGGTCGGGAAATCACCTGTATTAGATTACAACACGATCTAGTTCTTGCGGTGTTGGCGGGCGAGCAAACGTTCGTTTCCAAATCTCCTGAATCTCCTGTCCACCTTGTTACCAAGATTGTGAAGACATGCACATGAATCATTCAGACATCCCCCGGAACAACAACGTTCAGATGACAGAGCGTTCGGCCAATGCACGAATCGTCTCTATGCAACTGGTCGTTGAAACCTCTTCAGACTGACAAGATAAAACAAAGGGAAGCGAGACAGGAGACGTGGAAGGAGGTAAAAAGACATTTAATGGAACAGTGTTGATGGATTGACAGCAAACAGGGAAAATCACGGAGGAAGAAGTGTCTCAAATGACAACGTGCTGTACATCAAACACAAGGTAGGCGGGGAGGAGGGAGACAATGGAGAAAGGAGGCGGGGGGGGGGGAGGGGGGGGCAGAAAAATGTCAAATCAAGTTCGGCACAACAGGTATGTGGTAGGAGGGAGTGGAGGAGAGGCCATCAGAGACGAGGTCATGACAGTGAAGAGGAGGAGAAGAGCAACAAGGAAGTGAGAAGTGCAGGTAACAGGGGAAAGGTGAAGTCAAGGTGAAGTCAGAAGGAGGAGGAGAGTTGACGTCATGTGTAAGAACGACTCACTGCTGCTCTTGAGTCTTCACTCTCGTCAAAGAGCTTCTCATCCCCCTCCCACATGAGGTTGACCGTCTTGGCTGGAGTGCTCCTGTTGTCATGATCAGGGAGCACAACCTCCATCGGGCACTCCCAACTCGCGCACCTCGGCAGCCTCGTGTCCTCGGGCCGGTGCCGGTGCCTGCCGAGAGTCACTACAACGGTCGATCATCGCAGGAGCTGAGCGAGCTTCACTTGTGGATCAGATCAAGGTCGATGAGCGACTGCGCGACGTCCTCCGACAGCCTCGCTCTTCCTCCACTCGCCTCCTGCTGCTCGCCCTGCCGAGTTTCATGGAAGAGCCTCCTGGTCACGGTCAGCCATCATCCCCCAGGCTTCCTTCCTACCTGGTTGACAGCGACGGATGCGAGTCGTCGACCAGCCCGCTCTCCACTAGCCGCTGGTAGGAACTTAGGAAGAGCAGGGGAGGAGGAGCAGGAACGACGAGGAGGAGCAGGAGGAGAAAACATCGCTTACCTTGAGGTACAGGTCGTTGCGCTCGGAAAGTGTTTGCAGCGACACCAGCTTCTGACGCTAAATCAGCACACAAACAAGCTCTCATGACCAACTGCAAGCACGTCCACTTCACCTTCTTGATGGTCTCTTGTCCGACTGAGCCATCGTGCTGCTACAGAGAATTTGTCAGACACGAAAATCCTCACGACCACTCGATAGGAACCGTCTGCACTTCCGCCTTCTCTTCCTTTCCGCCTCGCACACTCGGCTGCTCTCTGTCTGTCACCATCCTGGTCACTTCTTTTGTCTTCGAGCGGCCATAAAATGCGTTCGCATGAGAAGCAGAGGAGGAGGTCGGCCCCTGAGTCCGCTGATCGTCAAGAAGGGACTTGTTACCTACAGACACGATATGAGCGACGAGGTCCTTCTTGACCACCTCCATCGCCAGTTTTCCCATCTTCCTCCTCCTCCTCCTCTGCTCACCCACGATCCTCTCGCTCATTGAGCCAGCATGTTGGGAGCTGTGGTCGACAGCATTGACGGCGGGTCTGGCGCTGGAGGGATGGGAAGGAGGACCGGAGGGGCCAGCTGCGAGCTTCTCGAGAGAGATCTTTGGTGTCCTCCGCATGCACTGCGAGGGGGTGAGAAACTTGAGCTTGACTCGATCTCTCAGGTGCGCAGGGACGGCCTGCAAGGTGACGGCCTCAGTCGCCAGGTCGCGCAGGAGACTCAATGTTTCTGCTTCCTTGCCATGGAGGACGCGGAGGACGAGAGTCTCGGACGGCATGAGAGGAAACCGGACGAGACGCAGCAAGTCGTCATGCGCTCTCGATGAGTACGCCGCGTCCCCTCTCCTGGGGTTGTTTCCCTCCCTCCTCTTCTGCGCCTGCATCCAGCTCAGCACGGACTCATACACGATCTCCTCCTTGGCTCGGAGCTTGTCGCTGGCCAGGATCTCCTTCAGCAGATTTTCAGGGAGAAAGAGAAAGCCCTCGCTGCGCGAGACAGCTTCAAAGTGGTCGAGGATGAAGATCTTGCAGTGCCCAAAGATCTCATGTTGCACCTGGCTCGCACTTGCCTTCTCCAGCATCTCCGCTGCGTTGCGGATGGTGACGTGCGAAAAGATGTCGAAACGATTTCCAAGAGAGTCCAAGTCCACCACCTCCGCCCTCACCTCCCTCACTCGCTTTCCCTGAGCCCCGTCCCCCTGCCCCTTGCTCCCAGCCGACGGATCTCCTTCAATCTCCTCGTCCCAACTTTCCTGCTCCCAGCTCTGAAGGTCTTGTCCTGCGCTGGTTGCAGGTTGGGGAGAGTAAAGATCGTCTGGAAACTGTAGGAAGTTCATGAACAAATCGTCTCGAGAGATCGCTCGATGGCTTGCAAGCGCTAGAATGTACTCTTCCAGACGCCTCTTGCGCTTCGTGATCAGCCCTTGAGAGGCCTTGTCAAGAAACGCTTTCCCAGGTAGTTTGCTCTCGGCCAGCAACAAGTCCAGCTTCTTGTTGCCAAACTTCGCCCTCAGCTTCGTGTCAAACGCGAGGAAGTCAGAGAAACGCTTCTGGACCTCCCAGCTGAACCCGGACTTCTGAAGCTTGAAGATGTAGATGATGTGCTCGGTAGGCATGCACAGGAGGCCCAGGTTGAGCGAACCTGAACAGTTCTGCGTCTCGTTCACCTGGACCTGCAGGGTGCAAGATTCTTTCTCGTTGGCCGCATCGTCATGCACAACAGCTCCCCTCACTAGCTTCACGACCCTCTGCACATTCTTCCGGGTCTGGCACAGCCCTGAGACATTCTCGCTCCCTTTCTGCCTCACATCAACACGCACTTCCACCGAAGAGCCTTCGACTCCGCACAGCATCTCGTGAATCTGTTTCTTGGTCTTCCCCTTCACCGACTGCGTGCCGACATGTGTGATCCGATCACCGATGTTGAGAGGACTGATAGTGAGAGTGAGTGGAGCAAACGAGAGTAGCAGGGAGAAGGGAGAAGCGAAGAGAAAGGAGAGGAGAGGAGAGGAGAGGAGAGGAGAGGAGAGGAGAGGAGAGGAGAGGAGAAAGATTGAAACCATACAAATCTCACCTATGCCATGCTGAAGTTCCTCCCTCAAGCTCCGCGATCGTGACGAATCCGGTTCGTTCCTCGACCGTTACGCGAATACCTGGGCTCTTGTTGCTTCTGCTCAGCAACAAGGATACACTCAGCGAACGGTGAGAGCGTTTCCTGCATGAGGCCAGCGCGACACACTTACATGCTCTCTGACGACTGTTGGAGGGGGTTCCTTGCTAGCCATGCTCCAAAAGAGCCCATCTCTCTGAGAAGCACTACTACCTTTCACTCCATCCTTAAGGTACGGGTCGAAAGATCACAAGCGCATCCACGATAGTGAACATGGACTTAAGTCGTAAGTACAATAATGATCATATCAAACGTGAGTCGAAGATTCCTGCAAATTCGCGTCAAGCGATGATGCCGATGGAATGCAGTATTTGTCCCAATTACGACTCTAACAACCCTGATTGCCTATCATACCTCCTTGCACTCGTAGGTTGGTTCATCGAGTCTACTTCAAGCTCTCGCTTGAGTTCTCCTCTTCTCACCGCCTCGTTTTCATCTTGTTGCAGCTTAACTCAGCCACTGCTAAGCAGCCCCTCCCCCTGTTCCCCGCTCGACTGTAAACATCCCCGGCATCTTGTTCTCCTGGTCTCCTTGTTACCGTTTGATCGGGTCATCTACAAGACAACATCCTGTCTTTCTGCATCCTTCCTCCTTCCTCCTCTCCCTCCTCTCTCTCCTCCCACCCTCCCACCCGCCCTTCATAAACTAGCTAGCCATCTCTCCCCAGCATAGAGCACAAATACCAAGTTGGACCACCCCTACAATTGAGGAAAATTTTACCTAGTACCCTATCCTAAGACACAAATATTGTATTAAAAGTACCGGTATTATTGTCACCCACCCTTCAATGTACAATTTGAGGCGGGTTTGTGCAGGAATGAGGACAGAAAATCGACACTGCTTGCAGTGTTTTGCTGTCCTCCTGATCTTTGTGGCTCCTGTGAGGAGAGGAGAGGAGAGGAAAGGAGAGGAGAGGAGAGGAGAGGAGAGGAGAGGAGAGGAGAGGAGAGGAGAGGAGAGGAGAGGAGAGGAGAGGAGAGGAGAGGTAAGAGAGAGGTAAGAGAGAGAGGAGAGGAGGACAAGACAGGAGAGGAGAGGAGGACAAGACAGGACAAGACAGGACAAGGGGAGGAGAGGACTATATGAGAGAAGAGGGGAGTTGAAAGAGGGCAGCAAGTGCTAGATCATCAGAAGCGAGGTAATCGGAATGCCTTGTCCACGAAGAAGCTTGGCTATCTTGTTTCTCTTCAGCTTCAAGCTTCAGGCTGCTCCTGAACCTCTCAATCCCCCTGCCTCCTCCTCATTTTCGTCGGGGTCAGGTGGTTCAGCTCAACTGTCGTTCGCTGAGGCCCTCTCAGACGGCATGGTACTGCAGTCTCGTCCTGCCTCCGCCTCTCTGTGGGGTGTCGTCTCCCTCCAGTCTCTCCCACTCCAAGTCTTCATGGACGGAGCGCTATCACCGCACGAGCTCCTTCATCAGACCGAGCGAGGAGGACACGTGGAGTGGAGACTCCGGCTCGCCCCGCAAGAGCCAGGAGGGCCGCACATTATTGAAGTGGTTGCTGGGGAGGAGAGGATCGCTCTAAGAGATGTGTTGTTCGGGGACGTGTTCCTCTGCAGCGGACAGAGCAATATGCAGATGTCAGTCGTGGACGCGATGCCGGAAGACATTCATGGATACTCGTGGGATTTCCCTAGGATTAGAATCCTTACAACAGATCCGTTTCCATTCTCGTCTAAAACCTCGTCTCAGCAGCACAAACTTCCCTTGCTGCATTCATGGAGGCTTGTGACTGCAGAGAATGTGTTCGGCCCTTCTTGTGGAGCTACAGGATGGAGAGACTGTTACTTTTCAAGCGTGTGCCTCTTCTTTGGTATGAGGTACCACAATGTCAGTGGACACCCTGTGGGACTGATAGCATCGGCAACGGCGGGCACACCGATAGAGTACTTCATGCCGAGACAAGAGTTGGAATCCTGCAACAAGAGTGAAATCCAAGGGCACCATCCGATGAATGTCTTCCATCCGCACGGTTTTGGACCGATACAGGGTGACGGCGTTCTGTTTGCTAACGTGATTTCTGCTTTGTCCCCTATGTCGGTGAGAGCATTCCTTTGGTATCAAGGAGAAAGCAACGCCAACGATCCCGAAGGCTATCGCTGTCTCTTCCCGGGTCTGATTCGAGGCTGGAGGAGGGTTTTCTCCGACGACGGAGCGAGCATTCCATTCCTGAGTGTTGGATTGGCTGCAGATGTAAACTTTGCTGGGCTGCTGCCTGAAATTCGTCAGGCGCAGACTTTTGCTACAAAGATGGAGAATGTCTTCGTGGTCCCAGCATATGATCTGGGAGACGTGGAATCTCCTTTAGGTCCAATCCATCCAAGGAGAAAGAAGGAAGTCGGCTTGAGGCTGGCACGAGTTGCCATCGGTGTCTTTCATGGGAGCCTTGATTCTGCTGTTGCTCCGGAGGTGACCTCTATCACAGTCTCAGTGTGGAACAGCTCTGCGATGAGGAGCTTGAAGGTGGGCACGATATCGAGATATTATTCTCGATGGGTTCTGGAAGAACAAACGCCAGATTCTGTGATCTGGCTGGTAAACGTAAGCACAAGAGCACATGATGGAAGGATGGTCTCTCTTGATGCCGCTTCCTGCTGGGACTGTTGTCGAGAAAGTGGAGTGTTTCATCTCTTTGGGAAGTATGCAGGCGATGCTGATTCCGCTCCCGATGCCTCTCAGTCTGAGTCTGTCTTCACGACTCTTGCTGAAGGACAGGGCTGGTACGCTGCTGCAAGTTCGCTGCCTTCTGATTGGGAGACCTACGAGATAAGATACGGATGGGAGGACTACCCTCAGTGTATCATCTACAGGGAAGCAGACAGACTTCCTCTCAACCCGTTTCGGTTTCGAATCTCCGCGACGGCCAACAAGCAGGACCAAGAGCCTGAAGCTCTTGCTGACTTTGTCTCGAAGCCTCTCCATGTCGTGTCATGGTCGAGTACCTTGAGTCGAGGTCAATCTCTCGAGAAAATTTCAGTGTGAAGGTGGGACGACGATGAGATCAGCTCTCTGAGTAAAGATTGATACACGATGATGAAATCAGCTCTCTGAGTAAAGATTGAATTATCATACTTCGTGACATCCTGTATTTTATAGGTCCCACACTCATTTTTTTCAGAACGTATCTCCCGAAAAGTCCGAGTATCGAACGACTTCTTGACGGAGCCCTGGTCCCTGCCAGATGGTTCAGCACAACTAGAATCTCACAGAGTTACCTATACCCGTGAAAACATTTGTGGACTTTGCTGGTAATTTGGAACTTGCGAAACCAGAGCCGTAGTTTGAGGATTTCTTCCATTGTACGACGCAAACTGAGAGGTCATAGGTTGCGGATTCCTGAAGACGCTCTGTAGCGGAACATTTGAGGATATCGGCAACGAGATTGAACCCGTCGCAGGTATCCCTCCAGCGTTCATCGTTGATGTAACCTTGGATGAGAAGTTTTGCAAGGTCCCTCCGAACGGATCCTGGTGAGAGCATGAGAGGCTAGGAGCACTCTTTCTAGGAAAGGTACCATCGGGTCATCGGAGAAGATTGGCTGACCGTTTAGAAACGCAGTTGGGGTCTGCAAGCCTTTAGCGAGGCAAAAAGTGTTTTGATGCGTGCCAACCTTTCCAGTCACAGCGCTTCCTCTGGCGCTTGCAGCGATAGTCGCGGAGTCTGTCTTGGGTTGCATGAGCGTTCCGTAGTTACCAGACTGCATGCTTGTTAGAAACGAACGTTGCAATCAGATTAACATCAGACCATCATCGGGAAGGAGTCGACAAAAGGGCCGTGAGTTAGCTCCTCCTCTGCTGCCTCATCCAAGAGTTCTTGATTGATGTCTTTTATCGCATGTCAGCAACACACGCAGTCCCACAGTCTCGATGGAATACCTTTGATCGCCTGGGATGTCTCCTGGTTCAGTTTCTCCTCCTTTCTTTTCATGATAGATCTGATCTTTCCAGCATAGAGATCTGAGCATAGTCATGATCGATACACACCGACATCAAGGTTGATCCATTCAGTTATGCATTCTGCGGCTTACCAGGCATGATCTGGCCTTGAGGCAACTGTCGGTCTGCATTGTCCGGCTTGACAGTCATCTGAATCAATCGTAAGTCGTTGCTGTATTGTACTGTACCACAAGAATGCAAGCGTGCACACCATCTTGACGTCTGCCTGAACCTAACAATTCATGTTCTAATCTAAGCAACATGTCACCGAGAAGGAGACTACTCATTGTCCTTTTCTCATCCCTGCCTTGCCTTGAGCTTCGTTCAGACTGAAATGTTTGTAAATCGGAGATTCTCTCAAATTGAAAAAGCAGCTGCCTCGATGCCCTTGCAAGAATCTTTTCACCTACTCCCTGTCGCAATCTCCTCTTTCATTCACATTCCACATCCTCTCCTCTCTCTTTCCCTCCTCACTCCCCTCCCTTATCTCCTCTCTCCTCTCCCCCCCTCTTGCAATTTCTCGCCATCTCGCCATTGAGCCGCGGCATCCTGTAGGTCCGTTGATTCCGATCGATCATAACGGGGTGGTGTAGTGGATGTGGAATGTAGGGGTGGGAAGAGGGATATTAGGGGGTCCCAACCGAGAGGGGGTTCTATTTGAAGGACCGTCCAAGTTCCGTGGTTGCAAGGCCTGGATGAGGGGGTAGGGTACCGGGTAGGGGAGTTGGTTGGGTTCGGGCCAACATGGTCAGAAGGGATCAAGAGACAAGCGAACGATGGCAGAGGAGAAGGAGGAAGGGAGAGGAGAGAGGCAGGTAGGGGGTAGGCAGGTAGGCATGCACGTACGCAGACGCTGAATAAGTTGAAAAGAAGATGAACAAAGATGTGGCATTGAGTGGGTTGAGAAGAAGATGAACAAAAATGTGGCATTGAGTGGATTGAGAGTGGTTTGGAACCTCAAAAAAGTGAACAAGGTTGAGGGCTTCTTCAGACATGAGAATGGCATGCTGACACAAAGAAATGGTTGAGACGAAATTGGGACGATGGACATGAAAACGATTCCTAGTCAAATCTGTGATGTGTAGCATGCATAAGATGATAGAACCAGACACGATCTCAACTAAGTATCTGCTTGTGTCAGGTTGCACGAAGATAATGTCGAGGGCTCGTTGGCTGGAGTGGTCCGATCGTGTCCTGTGTGAAGACACGACAGTCACGGCCATCCGAGGAGGAGAGCGACTAGCTATGGGGCATGCGCAGATCCCAACAGCGCATGCATCTCTCCACGTGAGGCGGGACATGATTGCAAGTTGGCACATGAAAGTGACCAAGAAAGCTTCTAACCGAGGAGCAATATTCATCGGCATTGAGAGCTTCAACAAAGATCCCGGAGACAAGATGGTGATTGGCAATGATTGGTACCAGGAGAGCTGCCGGGACGTTGCGTTCTACTACTCCAGCGATGGGGACCTTTGTCAGGGGGATGTGGTTGTCAAGAAGACCGAAAGCTCGTATGGCAGCGGTGACGTCATAGGGATACAAATGTGCGACGGGATCCTGACATTCCTGAAAAACGGCGATCCGGTTGGAGAGCTGAAGGGACTGAAGGAGTTCAACCAGGTTGCTGTGCAACTTCGGAGACCAGGAGATAAAGTCAAGCTGATCAAAGAGTTGGTTGACAAAGCGGCAGAGAAAGATATTGAGAAGAGAAAAGCCATTGAAGAACGAAAGAAGGTAGAAAACCAAGCCAGGCTGCAGCGAGAAGAGGAGCTGATGAGGAAGAGAGAGCAAGAGCGATTGTTGAAGATACAGAAGGAGGAAGAGGAGAGGAGACAGCGAGAGTTGGAAGAACGGCAAAGAATTGAGCTTGAAGAAAGACAACGAAGGGATGCAGAACTCAACAAGCTGAGAGAAGCAGAAGAAGAAAGGCTGAAGAAAGAGAAACAGGTCTTCTTCTGTGCCACAAGGGTATTGTGCTCATGATATAATCACAGGAGGCAGAGCGACGAAGAATCGAAGATCTTCGAAGAGCTAAGTTAGCCAGGGAGGAAGCAGCCAGGAAACAAGCGGCGGAAGAACAAATAAGAAAGGTGGCGAGATCACGCGGAGGTTACTGTGAAGATGAGGATCCAGACGCTCCTTCAAACCAAGAAGTTCAAGGTTGACCGATGAGCCTGCTGTCATGCCCTCACCCATCTTGCAGACTTCCTCAACCACTGCCTCCCTCTCCGCCTCCTCGCAGCGAAGCAGATGGGCATGGCAGCGCTCCCTAGCTACAAGGAGACCCCCTTCATGAATATCCTGCTTACACCGCAGCAACATCACGCGATCAAGAAACATTTGACTGAGGTGAAGAAGAAGTCGTCACTAGAACGGAGCTCGATAGCATCGAGTTCTCGGATGTAAATGTAACCAGCAACATACAAGTATTAGTCTAATCCAACAGTCTTAATCGTCTTCCTTGAGAGGTTATGTCGACACTGAAAGTCTCTTCATGATCGCTTCATGCTCGATCTTGGTCCCGCGGATGCAGGTTTAGCCGACGACGGAGGATGGGGCGCGATCGACTTGGTCGTTGATCCCAGCCTACTGATGTTCTGCTCGCGTTTCTTCCCCTTGCTCCTTCCCTTTCGATTCGCTTTCTCAACGGTGGCCTGAGCATGATCTTTGAGTTTCTCTCTGTCGATAGGAAGCTCATCGTCATCGCCATCGTCTTCCATGTCATCATCTGACTCGTCCTCGTTGTCGGACAGCACAATCCTGATGTTGTTGGCAGCCGCCTCCAATCCTGTTTGTTTCTTCGCGTCCTCGCCATCTGTTGATATCTCGATCCCTCCTGCTTCTACTTCTGCCTCCACATCGACGAGCATGCCGAGCTTCCGCTCACAGATTTTCACAACATCCATGATCTCCTCATCATTCATCTCCGGCTTCTTCCCTTCGTCGATTCCCAATTTTACAACCTCGAGCCTCTCATAGAGGTGCTCGATTCCAGCCTGCAGGCAACAGTCACATCTTTGACTTCACCGTCGTCACAACATTCACCTTGGCATTGACGAGAAGCTTCGCCAACTTCTCGTATCGCTTCCTGTTCTTCTCACACTTCTTGCTCACTTCCAGCAACTTCGACTGATACTCATCCTTGATCCTACTGGATCCATACGATCCTGGCCCAGAGTAGCGCATCTCCTCCACTTTCTCCTTTGCCTGTCGCTTCTCTTCGTTCAGAGCTTGAATGCGGGCATGGGCCTCCTTCGTCAGCTCCGTTAGATTCATCGCTGTCTCGTCTTGTGTGAGGTATTTCTCGATCACTTCGTTGATGTCTTCGATCCCCGTTGCCTCCTTGATCCGACGAAACGCTTCCTCGTACGTTGTCACCTTGTCCTTCTGCATCTGCAGTTCATGTTCCGCACTGGCGGAGTAAAACCCTTGCGCAATGTAGTTCTTGATCAAGTTCTGCTCCCCGTCAACGTTCAGCTCTCCTGCAGCTTCCAGCTGCAGCTCACGTCGCTTGCGCTCTCGTTGTTCCATCCGTTGGTTCACCTCGATCTTTGCCTGAACCAGCTTCCTCCTCTCCGCCAGCTCCTTCTGTCTAATCTTCCTCTCCTCTGCAATCGTCTGCTCCAACCTTGCCAGCTCAGACTTTGCGACTTCCTTTGCTCTGTGAGCATCTGTCGACATCTGAATCAGCTCAGCCAAGTCTGCTTCCTTTGCTTTCAGGATGCTCATCGATTCCTGCAGCTGAACGTCAAAGTGTCGCTTCTCGTCCTTGAGCCTGTTGATGATGTGGTCGTATGTCTTGCGGAAGGCGGCGGCCTCGTTGCACTTCATGTTGGCCTTTTCAAGCTTGCTTTCAAGGATCTTGATCTGCTTTGCCAGAGGATTGTCCTGGCTTGCACGCTCGCTGTCCTTCTCCAGATCACGGAGCTCATCGTTGCGCTTCGTTAACTCTTGTTGTTTGACCTTGGAGATGTGTCGCAGCTCGTTGTACCTCTTCTTCAGCTCATTTACTTCCTGCGTGAGTCTCTCAACTGTACTGAGTGAAGACTTCTCCGATGCATTTCCTCTTTCCTTCTGCAAGAGCGCCAACGCCTCTTTGAAATGTCGGTTCTCCTCCTTGACAAGTTCAAGGGTCTCTTTGTTCTGCTTGATGGTCCACTGTGAAGCCTCATAGAATGCCTTCCTGTCGCCTTCAAGGAGATGAAACTTCCGCTGCAGATCTGCGAGCTCATCTTCCGTTGCGGCGACCACATTCACGGCTCGCCCCATCGGGAGCCAGGAGTTGCGTCAACAACGCACTGTTGTACAAGAAGTCCTTCCAAGATGCCCACCTGTCTGGAATGCAGTCAATAACATATCTTGGGCCATGGCACAAAAACGCATTCTTCTGCCTCCCTTCTTATTCTATTTCGATGCTCTAACTCCCCTATGCCGTCCACCCCCCTGCCTTTGTCCAGGCTCCTCCCTACCGCACCTCGCTTTCCTCTTGCTCCTCGTCGATCACTTTGTCTCTTGCATATTCTCCTTCTGAACCACAAAGATCGGAATCATTACTTCCTCTCTCCCCTCCTTCTCCTTCCCTTCCTCCCCTCGTCCGCTCTCTTCCTCTCTTCCTCCAATCGCTTCCTCCAGCATGCTCCGCCGGCGGTTATCGCATTTGGCCGTTGGACCTCATCCCCCTCGCCCTCCTACCCACCCAGGCACCCACCCACCACCCCCATTTCAACGGGGACCACCCACCCTAAGCAACATTTTAAAGATCAAAATGGCATGAAATGATCCATGGGTGGGGTTATACTAGGTAACCCTACCCCCAACAGGTGACCCTCTCTGCCGGTACGTTACAAACCGCGCACTCAAGTACCGGGTCCGCCGGGCCGAGTCTACGGCCCCGGCGTACGCCAGCAGTGACCCGACGGTGCGGTGACCGCCGCAGCCCGGGCCCGGAGTCTGATCGGACGCCGGAGCACAAGTTTGTTAGACTCGCCTGTACTAAAGTAATGCAGACATCATATCGACCTCAGGTGCAACAAATACAATTTTGTTCAGAAAATTGGTTGAGACGATCGGATCACGGTTATTGTTAACGATTTTTGTTTTATTTTTGTACAAAAAAAATATTTCCAACAAGAGCGCATCGTAAAAAATGAAAACATCAATGTAAGAAAAAAACTTTAAAACAACTTTTTTATATGTTTTAGACCAAAACATACAGGAAAGCTGACCTCTACCTGCGATGATCAGACCCAGGATCGGACAGTTTTTGCTCAAGTCCGAATTTAATAGATCCTAGTAGGCTGTATGCTAGGCTGTGAACTTCCGAAACCCAAGCATCCACAGAGCATGATGGCAGAGTCCCGGCGTCCGCTCCCGGAGGCTCACGGCAGTGAGGAGAGCCTGATCCCGGGCTGGGGGACATGAACGGTACGGTACCGGGTGCCCTGGCCGGGCCGCACTGGGAGCCATTCACCGTCACAAGCCTAACAGTGACTGGCAGTCCGATCACTGAGTCACGGGCCCGGGCCCGGCGTGGCGCTGGCAGTCAGTGAGCCCCGGGATCATTTTTCAACTGAGTTTTTCAGTTATGGCGAGTCACAGCCGGGGGTGGGCCTACTAGTCCCTGCAGTTCAGTTTGCGCGGGAAACTTTGTTGACAGCGATCAGGAGGCGGCAAGTTTGTGGGTCGGCAGCGCCATGCATCGATGGCAGCGCGTGAGGGAGGACGCCTACAAGGAGCTGGTCATGCAGCAGAGCAAGCACGTCACTCAGAGCTCCTGGACAAAAGTCCTGGATGAATTGCAGAGCTGGGTCGTGAGAGAAGGACAAGCCATTCTTGAATTGTATGATGCGGTCGTGAATCGTGTCGTGATTCCATTGGACTTCCTGCTTTTGGCGGACGAATTCCCTTATCTTTCTGAATATTTCCTCAAGGACTATGCGGGATTCCAGAAATCTCTCCTCGCTGCATGCAAAATTTTCATCACAGCTTGCACAGATGTTGGCAAGGTCGATGTCGAATGTTTGAGGTGTGATATTCGTCTGTTTTACCATTTTGCTGTTGCCACGGATTTTAGAATCACTTTTTTTGCAGGTTATGGGTCCGACCTTCTTGCATTCCTTGTCTCCCTTGGCTCGATATGAAGTCCAAACACTTGCAGAGAATCGAAGGAGTAATCATTGCAGTTGAAAGTAGCTCAAGGTGATGAGATCTTGAGAATGCTTAGACATGACTGATTTTCATGAGAAGCCAAATCTGGTCGCAAAGGGTCAAATGGTAATCAAAACTCTCGTCTATATCTGTTCAAAAAAGGAAACTCTGAAAAGATTGCAGTGAAACACGATACTGCTATGAAGGCCAGCAAACTTTTTCAATCCTGAATGCTGGAGAGGAGAGCTATCCCAGTGTCTGCAAATTTTGCAGTTCTTCTAATCTGACAGAAGACTGCAGAGAAAGAGTCATGTACCAGGATAGATCTTTCTGTCAAGAGTCGTAATTGTAAGTGACATGATTGCATCAGGTACAATTTCTGGCGATCCATATGGGCAAAAACCAAGTGATGATCGTGCGGGTACAAGACGACCTTGTGGAAAATTATAGGTTGTCCCACTCCATAGTCTTTTCTGCTGGGTAGTAACACGTCTTCAGTTTCCCTCTAGGCCTTCGCATCGTTTTTTGTGGACAAATCAAAGTTATCGAATCTGCAATTTCAAGTTTGATTGTGAAGGCTCCTGGGATTGGGCAAAGGAACATTTACTTCGATGCTTACAACTTTGGAATACCTATTGTGACATGCAACAGAGACTTGCTCCAAAGTGATCAAAGCATGGCAAGCGCAATTTCTTTCATCAGCGATGTTATCGATCGCATATTTCCAGATTTCAAACCTCTCTTCAAGTGCAAGCTGTGCATGTGTAAGCAGTGTCTCCTCAAGTACCATATGATTTTTATGTTGCAGTACTATGCGCGATTTCTGGATCAAATGAAGACATCCCGATAGACTCAAACGTCAAGCATGTGCGAAAAAGAACTCATTTGGTGACATTTGGTGGCAACCGACGATTCATTTTTGCAATCATGCAGAGAGTGCAAAAGCTTTGCGAAAGCGCCAGGATACCCTTTGCATGGCTCAGAGCTTTATCCGATGGAGGTTCATTGAAACCAAAAATGTTCAAAGAATCAGGAGAATCTGAAAGCTGGCGCATTGAAGGAAACGAGTTGACATCTGTGAATGGGGGCATCTGTTGCATACTTAATTTTGAGGCTTATCGGAAAACGTCCGATCTGAACTCAATATCTAGTATTTTAAGGGGTCAGAGGATCGATGTTGGCAAGGGAAAGGATACAATGAGCATTCCTGTATGCATTTCATTGGTTTGTATGCTCGAAGACGAATATCTTGAAAGTCAGAGCCATTCCAACATACTGGGCCAATTTGACCTGGCATGCAATCTGAAAGAAACGCCTGATCAAGCCTTCGATAGTCAGCTTGCAAGGTATATCTCTCTCGCTCTCCATTCCTCTCTGTGTTGGTATAGAGTTCAGATCTGACTGTATCAAGGTTTTGCATGAATCAACAACCTTGGTCCAATGAGGTTGATTCTGATGATGCCTGCCTGGTTGCGATTCTTGAACAGGCCAGAAGTCTCGATCCCGATTTCATTCCTGAATCTTTAGAATTACTACAAGCATTTTTGAACACTTGCAAGAACATGCATGGCAATCTTGCTGGATTGCCGTATTCTTATGAAATCCTGTCAAAATTGAGCCAATCCATTGCATCGTTGAGGCTTTCGAACAACGTCTGCGTTCCTGATGTCGTAATAGGTTTAACTTTGTGTGTGTAACTTTCTGCGGAACAGAAGTGAATCGATTTACAGCGATCGCCTTGAATGAAGAGAGCAGAGTTGCTAAAGGGCTGCCGTCGATTTTATCTTTTGAGGTTCTCCCAAATGGTCTATATCGCTTGTGCGAAGTGAAACTCATAGCTCACAGTTGGAATCGCAGATAAATGCAATGTTGATCTGTTGGACGAAGACAGGGCAGTGGCGCATGACAAATTACATTGGAGAATATTGAAACTATGTCAAGCCAACGGCTTTTTGTGAGGTAAGGCGAGTCTTGGAAAGATTTCAACAGCTGGAATTTCTATTCAATTAGGAAGGCATAAATTCTTTCATCAGCGAAGCTCCCAGTCATGTCCTCATGTAATCGCTCAATCGCATGAGCTATCTGCGAAAAATCATAGTTCTACACACCCTCGCCTGTTCAATCGTATCACCGATCGCGAAAAACGCAACCTACTATCACCTCCGGTGACTTCAAGAATATCTGCCTCACGTCCTGGGAAAGTTTCGAACAGGACTTCGTACTCGATGGTAGCACCACCTGAGTGAAGAACCATCGTTTCACATGCCAGAATTCTTTGATAAGATAGTATCCGCACCAGGGATCCTTGGCTTGCCGGGAGAAGGCTTCAACCCCTTGTCGCCGAACGCAAGGGAAGGAGGAACCTGAGCAAGCATGTCTTAGAGGTACGAACTTCCAAGAAATGCCCGGACCTTCAAGGCCCACCTGTCGCCGACCCTCATGTTCTGTACTGCAAGATCCAGACCCTTCCGGAGGGTCAGTCGAAGTCAGTGGGGACAAGATTCGTCTTACCTTCACGATGTTCTCTGAGCCAACGCGATAGTAGTAAGCATTCTGAGTCTTGAAGCAGTCATCGAATGTGTTTCCATTGAAAGAAGCCTGTTTTGAAGTGTTAAATTACTTCTTTCGAGGATTTCACTTGGAAAACCTTGAAGCGAATAGCGACCAGTTCTCCAATCTTAGCCTTATCTCCGCTTCCTGTAACCCATTACTTGCTTGCAAGAAGACACGATTTCGTACCTGATTGCAAAACAGCATACTCGACGCCTTCTCCATTCTCCAACGGCTTGAAGTCGACGGCCGACGCGGCTTGGGGAAGGAAGGTCTGTAACTCAGGTCAGCACAGCTCGGATATTCACGAAAGAGCATACCAACAAGCTTCCAGCAGCCATAGCGCCCAGGATCTTCAAAATTCCAAGTCAGATTGAAGGAACTCAAAGGGCAAGTATGCTGAGACCATCCTCCGTGTCCTTCATCACCACCATCTTCTCACCTCTCTTCTGCTCTTCTGTTCACCTTCCGAGATCATCACAGGAGCAGACCGAAGACGCAGAGCCCTGCAAGACGCCTGGGCAGAAACTTGCGGTGCTGATGCACGAGGAAGAAGTGATGGGGAGGTGAAGGCAGAGGCGAAGGCTGGCAGGGATACTGCCATGACGAATACAGAAAGCCGCATGTTGGCCGCCGCAGGTAGTCCTTAGATCCGTCGTCCGTTACAGGTTTACGTATGAAAGTAGAAATGTAACGTCGGCCGGGTCACTGATCGGACCGTCGGCGCCCGGAGTCCCGGCTCCGACCGGCCGCCGGGGCGCTGACTCAGTGAGGCCCATCCAAGCGGCTCGGACAGGCTCAGCCGCTGAGTGCCACCGGGCCCGGCCCGGCGCGATGCCACCGGGGCCGCCGCCCGCGGCACCGGGGGCCCCATGTAGCCGTCAACGGCCGTGGCCGGCCGTGGCCAGAAGGCCCCGGTCCGGCGCCGGGCGCCCGGCGCCCGGAGCCGGGAGCCTGTCCGCCAGCAGGAGTCCGCGGCCACTGGCCGGGACTCCCGTCCGCCAGGCTGCCCCGTGCCCGTCCGCTGCCCGGCGGGATCAGAGTGGGGATGAGGTCCCAGGCGTGTTACGTTTGCAATTTGAAAGCGGGTCGTCAGAAAAGCGAGAGGAATGGAGGAGACTAAGCACATGGAGGGAAGGAGAGATGCGGAGAGCGAGGAGCCAGGGAATGTTGTGAGAAGAAGAAGACAAAGCAGCATGGAACATGAGGCGATGAGAAGAGGGCGACAAGAAACTCGTAGTTAGAGGAGGGAAACGTCTCCACCTGATGAGGTGGAGGCAGGATAGGGTTTAGGGTTTGGAACTGGAGGCGGAGAGAAAAGGCAAAAGAATGGGAAGGAGAGATTCACTTGAAGATGCATACGTCTGCAGCTATAAAGACATCTGATCAGGGGGATTGGTCACTGCATGTTGAGGTTCGATGCAGACACACAGAACGTGAAGTCCGTCGCAAACTGTTGTCACTGATCTTGTGTTTTCAGCTTCCAGGAGCGGACAGCGCCATGAGCTCGGAGGAGGGAATCAAGGTCTTCGTAAGGATTCGACCATCGAACGAGAAGGAGAGGCAGATCAATCGGTTCTGTGTGGATGTCAACCCCCAGAGGAAGTCCGTCCTGCTATCCTCGAGATCAGACAATAAGAGACAAGAGTTCGTCTACGATCAAGTGGCAGGTGCATCTCCCCTGCTTCCATCGACTTCCCTCTTTCATCTTTCCTTCTACCTCCTTCGACTTCCATGCTGCTCAGTACGGATGACGCTGTCTGTACAGGCCCTGATGGAACCCAGCAAGACATCTTTGAGGCTGTAGGCCAGCCGATGTGCGCGAGCGTCCTAGAAGGCTTCAATGGAACAATCTTCGCCTACGGACAGACGGGAGCAGGGAAGACCTTCACGATGCAGGGAGTTGACGACGGGAGCGTATCCGACGACAGCACCCAAGGGCTGATCCCGCGGGTCTTCTCCTTCCTCTTCTCGCGCATCGAGGAGCTCAAGGCCGAAGGGGTCGACATCTCCTGCAAGTGCTCCTACCTGGAGATCTACAACGAGGCCGTCACCGACCTCTTGAGCGACAGCGCCAGCAGCATCACCATCCGAGACGACCCGAAGCGAGGAGTGCTGATCGAAGGAGCCAGCACTATCCCCGTCAAGTCAGCTGCCGAGACGACCAACGCCCTGCTGCTGGGCTCGCAGAACCGCAAAGTCGCGGCGACGTGCATGAACAAGGAGAGCTCTCGGTCGCACTCGCTCTTCACGGTCTACGTGCAGGCACATCCTCTCCTCCTCCGTCTCGCCCTCACCCTGACCGGCTTGTTAGATCACCACTCATCATGACGGCGTGCACACGAGGAAGTACAGCCGTTTCAACCTCATCGACTTGGCGGGTGAGTGAAGATGCTCAAAAATCCCCCCCTCCTCCCCCCTTCCTCTCCCCAAAACTCGAGATCCGAGCCTCGTCTGCATCCACTGCTCCTTCCCTCTCGCCCCTCCTCCCTCTCGCCCCCAAACTTGTTCCTCCTCCCTTTCTTCTTCTCCCCCTCCCTCTCTTCCCCCACCTGGCTGCACGGTAATGGAGGGAGCAGGCTCGGAGCGGCAGAAGTACACGCAGGCGACGGGAGACCGTCTGAAGGAGGCGAACAACATCAATCGCTCCCTCTCAGCGCTCGGCAACGTCATCATGGCCTTAGCCAACGGCAACGGGCACGTGCCCTACAGGGACTCGAAGCTGACCTTCATGCTCAAGGACAGCATCGGGGGGAACAGCAAGACCTGCATCATCGCCTGCTGCAGTCCAGCTGAGGCCTGCTACGAGGAGACACTGTCGACGCTCAAGTTCGTCAGGTTCGCGAAGCTGGTCAAGAACGTGGCGGTTGTCAACCAGGAGAGCTCCGGAGACCTTCATGTGAGAGCCCTGGAGTCCCCCAGCTGCCCCCCAGCTGCTGACACTGTCGCCGCAGGCACTCAAGAGGGAGATCGCGCGCCTGAAGCAGGCGCTCCAGAGCTACGAGCAACAGTCTCAACTGGATACCAGCTCGGACTCTCCGCTGGCTGCTGTGCAGCCCCAGCCGTCGCTGCAGTTTGTGCCGCAGAGCTCTGCAGCTCGAGACCTTGTGATCCACAGATTCTTGGAGAAGGAGGCGGAGATGCGGGCAGGTAAAGGAGAGCAGGAGGAGGAAGAAGGAGAATGCGTTGGAGGGAGAGGAATTGCTGAGGGAGGACGAGGACGAGGAGGGAGGACGAGGAGGGAGGACGAGGACGAGGACGAGGACGAGACGTGGGGCCTGACGAAGTCACGGCAGCTCATTCCCGGGAGGTGAGCGCGCTAGAGGACAAGATCTCAGCTCTCCGCCAGCTATCGACGAGCCAGGACGAGAGTCTCATGGGGGCGAAGATGGCGAACCGGCTGAAGGAGGAGTACATTAAGCACCTGCACTCGAGCAAGGTCCGAGCTGGAGGGAGAAGGGGAGGAGGGGAGGGGCAGCGAGGGATGAGGAAGATGGAGGGAGGGGAGGGAAGAGAGGGTATCGGGGAGGGAGGAGTGGGCAGGAGGGA
>NW_005434653.1:480696-484285 GCF_000315625.1 Guillardia theta CCMP2712 | reverse complement strand
ATGGGCAGAGGGAGGGAGGGGAGGGAGGAGAGGGAGGAGGTCTGATAGCAGAGCAGGAGATCCAGTGGCCTGAGCTGGAGGCGACCCTGCGACTGGAGATCGAGGAGCTGAGAAAGCAGGTAGACGAGCATGCTGACTTCTCCCCTCCCCTCCCCTCCTCTCCCCTCCTCTCCTCTCCACCCCTCTCCCCTCCTCATCTCTGTTCTCCACCCTTCTCCTCTCCTCTCCTCTCCCCTCCTCTCCTCTTCCCTCCCCTCCTCTCTTCTTCTAACTTTTTACCTCCACCAGCTGGTTGTCAACCCTGAGCTGGTCAGGAAGACCATCAGGATCGCCGAGCTCTCCTCCCAGGTGGGAATGTCTGCGAGCAGAGGCCTGAGCTGAAAAATCCCTGCAGCTGGAGGAGATCGAGGAGCAGCTGGAGGAATCCGGGGTCTCGGAGATCCAGTTGCAGCTCAAACAGGTCTAGCATCCCTCCTCCCGCTCCTCCTCCTCCTCCCGCTCCTCCTCCCGCTCCTCCTCCTCCTCCCGCTCCTCCTCCCGCACCTCCTCCTCCTGCTCCCGCTCCCGCTCCCGCTCCCGCTCCCGCTCCTCCTCCTCCTCTCGCTCCCACTCCCGCTCCTCCTGCTCCTGCTCCTGCTCCTCCCGCTCCCGCTCCTACTCCCGCTCCTCTCCCCACCTCTCTTACTTGGAAACCTCAGGCTCAAGAGGACTCAGATCAGCTCAGTGCGATGCTCAAGACAACTCTCAGTGGGAAAGCTGCGGCCGAGGTAGGAGGAGGAGCAAATGGAGGGAGACATTGGGGGAGGGGGGGCGGTAAGACGAGGACGAGGAAGAGAGAAGTGAGCAACATTGTTGCAGGAGAAGATGCAGCAGCTGATGAATCAAGTTGAGGATCAGCGAGAAACAATCGAACACTTACAGGTAATGGAGGCATCAATATCATGACGATAACGAGGGCGGTCGAGATGATGATGACGACGACGATGATGATAATGATGGAGATGCTGATGATAGAGATGATGACGATGATGATGATGATGGAGATGCTGATGATAGAGATGATGACGATGATGATGATAATGATGGAGATGCTGATGATAGAGATGATGACGACGACGATGATGATAATGATGGAGATGCTGATGATAGAGATGATGACGATGATGATGATGGAGGGGATGATGATGGAGGGGATGATGATGATGATCATGAAGACAATTATGATGACGAACATGAAGATAATCATGACGATAATGAGTGGTATTCAGACTACTTTGGGAATTCTGAAGAATTTCTGCAGGTGGTTATAAGTGAGCACGAGTTCTCTTCCGGAAATGCGGACGACGTCATGAAGGTGATTGTGATGGTGAAAGAGAAGGAGACGGAGAGGATGATGATGATGGAGATGACGATGACGAAGATGACGATAATGTTGCAATGATGATGACGATGGGAGTGTTGATTGAGATGACAGTGACAATGAAAATGACGTAGGAGGCTCTGGAGGAAAACAAAGATCTCCGTCTGCAGCTCAACGAGGAGGTGGCGAGGAGGAGGTGAACGAGGAGGGAGGAGCGGAAGAGACGAGGATGTGACTTGGTGGATCAGACTGTTGCTGGAGGAGAAGGAACGGTTGACCAGAGAGGTGGAGGGCATGAAGGAGACAGGTGGGTGGGGAGGAGGGGGGAGGGGGAGGGGGAGGAGGAGGAGGAGGAGAAAGCCTTTCTGATGCTCCTCGTCTTTTTCAGCTGCGAAAATGTCCGAAGATCTGATGAAGGCAAAATGCTTACAACCCTCCTCCCTCCCCTCGAACTTCCCTCTCCTACCTCCCTCCCTCCTACCTCCATCCAGGCCTCCACTTCTTCTGAAATCTTTCCAACAGAAGAGCAGGGAGCTGCAGGAGAAGGAGGAGGAGCACGCAGAGTTCAGCAAGCATGCTGATGAAGTGGTCTACTCCTTCGAAGTCCGTCTTGCCGCCGCCAACGAGAAATACGAGGAGCAGGAGAAATATCGACAGGTGGATATTGACAGCAGGAGGAAGTGGGGAAAGGAGGGAAGCGAGAAGGGGAGGGAAGGAGCAGGGGCAGGAGAGACGAGACGAGACAAGGAGAGGGGAGAGGAGGGGAAGAGGAGGGGGAGGGGAGGGGGCTGGTTGTCTGATGTCGCATGGGGCAGGAGGATCAAGAAAAGTTGATGACGATGGAGAAGGAACGAGAGAAGATGATGAGCGAGCTCAGCCTGTTGCGAGAGCAGGTAAGGGCAGGAGGAGGAGGGGGAGGGGGAGGAGGACGAGGACGAGGACGAGGACGAGGACGAGGACGAGGACGAGGACGAGGACGAGGACGAGGACGAGGACGAGGAGGAGGAGGACGAGGAGGAGGACGAGGAGGACGAGGAGGGAGGTTGCTGATTTTTTGATAGCAGGAGAGCAGCAGACGGGGAGCAGACGCGGGGATTGGCAAGCTGATGCTCGTGCTGCAAGAGATGCAGGAGGAGATGGCGGAGCTGCGCGAAGGGATTAGGAGGACGGAGGAGGAGGAGGGTGAGGAGGTGAAGATCCTGAGAAGGAGGCAGTCAGAGGACGAGAAGCTCCTTGCGGTAAGAGCGGCAGGATGGCTGGGAAAGGGGGAGTGGGGGGGGGCGAGTTCAGGGGAGAGGTGACATGCTTGGCAGGACTTGAAGGCGGAAGTGGAGGAGAGGAGAAGAGAGGTGCAGCAGATGTCAACTATGATGTGAGAGAGGATGAGGGCGAGAAGAGATGAAGTGATGGAGAAAATTTCAGCTCGGGGATGGAGGAGAAGGAGAAGAGTCGCATCAGTGCTGAGCTGGAGGTCCTCGAGATGAGGAGGAGCGTAAGGTGAGCGCCGGGAGGAGGCGGGGGGAGGGGGAGTAGGGGAGGAATATGAAGATTGTGCGGATGATGATGTTTCCTGGTGATCAGGTGGATGATGGACGAGATTGCTGCTTGCGAGGAGGAGTCAGAGTGAGTTGTTGCTGCTGCTGCTGCTGCTGCTGCTGCTGCTGCTGCTGCTGCTGTAGTTGAAGGAGAAGGAGAAGGAGAAGGAGAAAATGAATGAGATGGTGATGGTGATGGTGATGGTGATGATTTCAGGTTGATGATCAGTACGGAACGGGACATGCACCTCAAGGTCTCATTCTTACATTCCCTCCCCTGGCCTCCAGCTCTCGAAACCCTCCTCCTCCTCCTCCTCCTCCTCCTCCTCCTCTCGCTCCTCCTCCTCCTCCTCCTCCTCCTCCTCCTCCTCCTCCTCCTCCTCTCGCTCCTCCTCCTCCTCCTCCTGCTCCTCCTCCTCTCACATCCCAGCAGGAGCAAATGACGACGAAACGGCACGAGACTCAGGCCCTCGTTCTCCTCCAGGAGCTGCGGGAGATGCAGCAAGACGCCGGCGCGCTCTCCTCCCACCTGCTGCAGATGCAGCTGGAGCAGGAGGCGGCTAGCGCTGCCATCCAGGTAGAGGGAAGGGGAGGATGCAGGAGGAAGGGGAGGGGCGAAGGGCCTTGGGAGTTGGAAAGGGAGGAGTCAGTAAGACAAGGACGATAACGGAGGGTGCAAGAGCAAGGGGAAGGG
>NW_005434653.1:451016-480416 GCF_000315625.1 Guillardia theta CCMP2712 | reverse complement strand
GGGAGGTAAGAAATTGCCTCGTGCTAACTTTGATCAGGATGAGAAGATCAGGCTCAAGAAAGAGATCTCCTCCTCTTCCTCCTCTTCCTCCTCCTCCTCCTCGCCTTCTCCTTCTTCGACTTCTCCCTTGAGTTTGCAAGCTCTGCTGAACTCCAAGGACGGTGCGGATAGTCCGACTATCAGCATGATGAGACAGGTTGCTTCCCTTCCCCTCTTTCTCTTCTCGTCTCTCCTTCTCTCTTCCTCCTCCTTCCCCCCGCCCCTTCCTCCTCTCCTCCCCCCCCCCTCTTTCCCATCCTTTCAGCTCTTCCTGCTCCTGCTCCTGCTCCTGCTCCTGCTCCTGCTCCTGCTCCTGCTCCTGCTCCTGCTCTTCTAACCAGCTTTCAGTCGGGGATCTCTCCCTCTCAGTCGAAGATCCCCAAGTTCTCAGAGAGGAGGGACAAGGACAAGAAGGATGGAGACGACTCTCGGCGCTCGGCTCTCGCTCAGCTCCGCGAGCATGCGATCGAGTCCAACATCCCCAGCCTGTCCAAGTCCGGGAAGAAGCAGCGAGGGAGAGGGAGATGGAGCATGCCGGGACAGATCGGCGACCTTGCGCTACTGCAGGAGGAGGCGAGTGGGGAGGACACGAGGAGGATAACAGCCGTCAACGCCACCGGCTGCTTCCAGAACCTTCGCGCATGAGGAGCGGGAGGAGGGGTAGTGGCATGGAAAGGAGGGTGGAGGTAGATACTTTCTCGTGTAGATTGAAAGGATTAAGTTAGCCCACAGAAAAGAAAACCCACATCCCCAAAGTTCTCCTCCTCTCTTTTCTCACCTCCTCTCCCTCCTCTCTCCCTTTCCTCTTCTCCCTTGTCCACTCTCTCTTCTCTCCCGCTCTCATCTCCTCCCCTCCTTCCTCGCTCACTCTCGCTCGAAGGGGATCCGGCGACTTTTCCAGCTCATAAGGGAGGTGAACTCTGAGTTGACAACCTGAGGTACAGGTCAAACCACCTTCACCTCCTCTGCTCCCCCCTCTCTTCTCCCTCAACCGTCCTCCCCTCCTCCTCCTGATCTCCTTCAAGCTCCTCCTCCTCCTCCTCCTCCTCCTCCTCCTCCTCCTCCTCCTCCTCCTCTTCACCCAACTTTCCCTCTTCCTCCTCTCACCCTGATGTAGTCTTTCTGCTTCGCGCATCCTCGTGCTATGCCCAGGTTGACTCTGCACGAAACTGAGGAAGCAGACAAGGACGAGAGCTGGCAAGGGGAGAACAGTACGGGGGAGAGAGGAAGAAGAGAACTAGCTATCGCGCGAGGTAGCAGTTCAAGACAACTAACAAGGCTGAATGAAAGAGGAAAGAAGACGTAAGGGGGGGGGAGGAGATGCAGGGAAGGGAATAAGGAGCAGAAGAACCCAGAGCAAGGGAGAGCGGGTATATAGCGGGGATATACCTATCAACGTCGATGGCCTTTTTATCCCCAAGGGAGCGCGAGACTGAGCAGAAGGAGCGTCAATTTACAGCTACGGCTTCTCCTCCTCTCCTCTCACTTTCAAACGCTTTCGTGAAATACTCCACCGACCGATTGAAGTCTGCGGCCGCATTGAAGATAATCCCCAACCTTGTCATGTGCTGTCAAATCGATTCCCCTCTCTTCCTCTCCCCCCCATTCTCCTCCCTCCTCCCCTCCCAACCTTCCCCTCCCCTCCTTTCTGAAACCCGTCCTTCCCTCCCCCCTCCCCCTGCCCGTTCCCCTTCTCTCCCCTTGCCCCCCACCTTGCCCCTCCTTCTCCATTCCTCTTTCGCCCTCCATCTTCTCCTCCTCCCTGCACCCTCACCCTCCTCCCACCTTCCGCAAGCCTCTCGCTGCGAGTTCAGCTCCCCGGTCGACAGTGCAATCTCGTAATACTCCTCCAGGAACTTGATCGACGACGCTCTGTCCCCCTTCGCCTCGTACGCGGTCGCCAGGTGCGAGCATGCGAGCCCCTCCGACACTCTGTCCTGCGTCTCCTGGCAGATGCTCAGGAACTTGTGGAAGTTGGACGCCGACAGCTCGTAATCCTGCAGCAGCAGGTACGCCGATCCCAGCAGCCGGTACGACTTCCCCTCCTCCTCCTGGTCGTTGATGTCTATGGCAGACTTGAGGCTCTTCTGGAAGTACATGATGGAACCTTCGACATCCCCCTGCTTCTGCAGCTCCTCCGCCAGCCGCCGGTATGCTCGGATCAGGTTGTGCCCTGCCTGGTCGGTCATCTCCCTCCCGTAGGAAGAGACAAGGTCCCTGTGCGCCTCGTGGTACTGTATCGCCTCCTTGAGCTGCCCCATCTCCTCCTTGGTCAGCCCCAGCATCTCGTTCGCCTCTGCCTCCCTCGCAACATCCTGTGACAGCCTGGCGACCTCAAGGCACTTTGTGAGGAAGTAGATAACCCTCTTGTGGTCCGACTTGCTCTTGAAGTGCCTAGCTGTCTCCATGAACGACTCGAAGACGATGTCGTATCCTCCCTCCCGCTGTGCCACCTCCGCCTCCGTCAGCTTGTTCTTGAGGAACTGCAAGACATCATACGTGGCGAAACTCGTTGTGCTTTCTTCATTCAATGCCTGCTGTTGGCTCTGCTGCTGCTGCTGCTGCTGCGACTGCTCCTTGGCGGCGTCTTGAGAGTGAGTAAGGTAGAAGAGATCTACGAAGCTCTGCACGTTTCCTTCCACCAGGCATTCTGTGCAGACAAAGTACTTGTCTGCGATCGATTCGCTCTCTCCATCCTTCCCAGGCATGATAGAGTCACCGATTGCTCTACTTCCCTGGTACTCCCATCACTATTGTATCCCTCTGTTCGTCTTTCTTCTCTCTCTCTCCTCGCTTCTTCTCTCCTCCCTCTCTCCTCCCTCTCTCTCCTTCCTCTAGTCTCTTCTCTCTTCTCTCCTCTCTTGGTCTCTTGCTTCAGATCTCCTCCCTCAACCGCTCAACGAACAATCCGTTATTTCCGTTATAAACATTTTACAGACACTTTTTCTTTTTTTGTTTTATTGCAAGGAGACTTGAGCAGGAGAAAGAGGAGACGAGGGAGGAGAAGAGGAGAGGAGAGGAGAGGAGAGGAGACGAGACGAGAAAGGATAGGATAGGATAGGATAGGAGAGAGGAGAGGACTGGAGAGGGCAGGACAGAACAGGACAGGGGGGGGGGTGGAAACGGAAACAAGGGCACTCGGAGGCACAAGACAAGAGAATGAGAGACATTGACAACGAAAGAGCGTGAGCCCCAAGTCAACATCATTTATCGGATGAGGAGGAGATGGAGATAGATGTGGAAAGCGAAGTTCAGCCTTCGGAGGGAACGAGTGTGTCAGAATGCATAAAGCTCGACGGGAGCTTCGGCCAGTTGAAAGATTTTCTCCCAAAGAAGAAGGCCGCGCCAAAACCTGGGGATGAAAGGTAGGCAAACACGGCGAGGGGGAGTGCATCTAAAGTTTCTGCCCAGCTTGCGCGAGGGAGGGGTTCGAGCTCGTTTGAAAGCAGCTCCTCCTCCAGTCGAAGATTCATCAGGGATCTTGCAGGATTCCTCCGAGCACCTGAGCTTTCTGACCCAGCTCCTTGCCCGATCCCAGGCGAAGAGAGGCTACGAAGGTAAGGAGAATGCGTCCTAGCTCCAGCTGCTGATAGAGATGGCTGTCCAGATGTCCAGGTTGCCCGGCAAGAGCGTGAAGTAGAGCTTTCTGAGCTCAATCACAACGCAGAAAATCCCGAGACGGTAGAGAGAATCCCTCTGATTTCGAGTGTGAGCGTGCTCTGTGCTCGTTCCTTCCTTAGCTGATTTTCTGTAAGGAATCGGCCAAGGTAATTGAGGAGGATCCGGCAGAAATTGAGCCTCCGCCCAGTAGCAATACAACGTTTTCTTGGTTAAGGAGTTTGACTTGTAGATGTCTGTTTTGAGGACGAGTTTCATTCCTTCATTCCAAATATTGTCTTTCCAAATCTTCTCAAGGATCGCCTCCCCCCTTCATGTTTCAAGTTGGCCTGGAACCAGCCATGATTAGATCGGACAGCCTTGCAGCAACATCATTCGTACATTGCAATGTTGTACTTCTAAATCCGTCAATTTCTCCTTCATCTGTTCGCAAGCATGTCAGAAACTTTTGATTTTAGCAAACAGCATGTCTGCAACACCTTTTGCATTTTCCCCCTGTATACATGATTCTGCCGTTTGACCTCAAGGAGCAAAGTAGAGGCCTCCGCATGCTTCATCCTCGCGTCTATCAACTGCACACGTCTCAGTTGCTAGCAGCGGTCAACACGGGCGAGGTACTTGTTGTATGATGTCTTGGTGATACTGGTAGACCTCATCTTCAACCTACCACAAAGTCGTCACGGTGACTATCGGGATGATTGTAATGTAACTGTCATGTAAATGTATTTGTCATGTAAATGTCATCACCTTCTCCCAACAGAGCTGCTGAGCTGCCTGTTTCTCATCGACCAATGTCTGTATCAGCTTCAGCATGTCTGCATTCTTGTCCCTGGCGTCCTCCAGCTCAGTCTCCAGCTGCTTCGCGCTTCCTTCAAGCCCCCGACGCTTGTCGACGGCATCGTTCAACTTTGTGGGGCATGATCAGAGGGGAGGGGTTGAAGGAGCAACTGCTGGTCACCTGGTCCCTCCTGCTCTTGGAAACCTGAGCCTCGACGTCCAAGAGCTTCTTCAATCGTTCAACCTCCTTCTCGAGCTCTCTGATCCTCTCAGGTTGCACGTCATGGTCCGGCCTGTTGTGGGAGGCAGAGGTTTCTTCCATCAAGGTCACAGATGTCCTCTGTTCTTCCTTCCTATCTTCTGATAGAATGTATTCCACATGGCCTGAAGGATTCGCGTCAAAGTTTGAAAATTGGTCTTCAGATGGTGACGGGTCCTTTTCTATTTTCTTGTTCTCAATGATATTGTTCTCAATCGTCTTGTTCAACCCCAGGGCAGGAGGCGGTTCAGACTGCAGAACTTGTCTTGAAGACAAACCAAGCACGGTTTCTTGGAGGTTCCTCACGATAACGTCGATGGCAAGGAAGAATACCTCGAACTCTTTGAAGAACTGTGCGATATTGGCGGCACTGAAGTGTCGTGCTGACTGTTGCTCTACAATACTGCGGAGTTCCAGCTCCAAATCCCGGGCAGTACCCCGAGCACTAACAAGGTCGACCTTGAGCTCCTGCACTATTGCGCTTTCAATGATGGCTGATTCCTTTGCTGACAACATCGGAGGATGTTTCTGCAGCTTGATCTGACGATCAAGTAGTTCCGATGAGATCTGTTTCAAAGTGATCTCAAGTTCATTGAATTGCTCTGTCATGAGCTTGAAAACGTCCTTATCCATACTTGAGGCCGAACGATCACTCCCTACTGTTCCAGCATTTGCGATGTCACAACCGGTCGCAGGTGAAGTTGATCGCTCGCACGTCCCACTGTTAATTTGTATTTGAAGTTTGCTGTAGTTTTTCTACCTTCAGACACCAAGGGAGTTTGCAAACGGAACAAGCAAGTACCTGGCGGTGTTTAGGATGTCAAATTTCGCTCGCTCGCAGGTTTTGCTGAAACTCTGTTGCTGATGAGAAGGTGTCAGAAGCTTGGAGTGAGTTCACGCACAAGTACATATTTCTTGAAGGTCTTCTCATGTATGTTCAAGGGAGAGTTGTTGTCATCGGAGCGGCTCTGGGGGGAGACGCTATCAAGGTAGCTCTCGCTTCTGCTGTAGGGAGTCGGCTCTGGAGTCGAAGCAGCCATTGAGTTCATCATGGTCTCGAAGTCAAGAGGCATAGAGTTTGGTGACGGATATGTCAGCGAGCTGTGAAGGAAATCAGTCGAAGTTTTGATCTCCGTTACCCCTGCATGTCCCAAAGTGAGAACTGTTGTAGGAGCCATGAGTTTGAGTTCGATACCTGTCTCTTCAGTCTCACTTTGGCTGCTCACTTCAGATATTTCTGAATCTTCACTGATACCATGAGTTGCCTTCTCCTTGACATAACTAGCGCTTGTCGATGCATGGACCTGGACGAAGTGATCGGGTGGAGATCGCTTCCCAACAATCTTCCATTTGTAATTGCGACTCGTGGATTCAGAGACAAGATCACTTGTGTTCAAGTAAACGTGTCCGAGGGATTTCTCTACTTCACTCTTGCCACGTCGATTGACTCGCACTTGTTTCGCCTGAACAACAGCAATCAGATAGGATCGATCACGACTGGTATTGAGCTCACCGACAACTTGAAGTCTTTCTTGCTATCCTGTTCCCCGTCAAGGTTGACCACAAATCGCATCCTTGCTCTCTTCTCCCCATAGCAGATCCCACCTGCTCCTGCCGTTACCGTGCATCGACTTCAGCGTTTGCAGTACCGATCGCCTTCATGGGCGTCGTGGAAGCAGCAATAGCTCCTGCCATAATCGCCATAAGTCGGAAGTGTCTCTTGCATCTGACTACCTCTCGAGACGGATAGCAGGATGTGGCTGCCGTCTGAAACGTGAGCTGCCTCCACCCGTTCTATCTGCAGAGGTTTCTCACGCAATGCAGTCTTGAGGAGAAGGAGGATGAAGGATATGACGATCATGTGCAGAAACATTCTCAGATCACCCGAGTTACGTTCACTCACCTCGATTTCACACAGCATTGTCACGCGGCGCTTTCCTTGGGCTGCCATAGCACCGGCCCTCCTAAGACCAAACTGCCTTCGCTCTTTCAGGTAAAGTGGGTTCAACTTCAACTTTTTCCTTTCAAATAGTATCTTTAAATTTTGAAATATAAATGAAAAATATCAAGCAATACTCCAACTTTGAAGAATACTTTGATTCACAACAATGAGCTCCCCTCAGGTATCTTTTAGTAAAAGTTGAAGGTCAGAGAATTTTTTTCTTTAAATATCGAGTAGATGAACATTTGCTGTCCTCGATAGGCCCGATACATCGCCTTGACCGTACCTCAGGCCGACTCCGAAGTTTGGCGGCATGGGGGTAGCTTTGTCGTGCATGCCGGGAGAGGACGGGAGGATGCCGACATGGCAGACGACAGAAATCTTTCACAAGTGTTGCCACATGGAGGAGAATGTCAGACGACCTGTGAGGGGAGCAAACACGACGACCGAGCAAGAGAGGCTGATCACAAAGAAGATGAAGCTTTGGTCCCATGTGATGTGCATTGTCTTTCACTTCTGAGTGTATGAATCAAGCTAATGCTGTTCTCATCCCACAGAAAGATGCTGTAAAGCTCAAAGTCTATGAGTACGCTGCTCAAGACTATGCCGAGGGGATAAATCATTTATGTGACATTTTACCGAAATGTTTCAACTTTCTTACATCGCGAGCAGGCGAGCATCTTGGAGGATTTGTCTATCTGAATTTCCTTGATGGCGATGGATATGCGGTAACTCAGTCCCTACATCCTGCTGTCAGTCATTCGAATCGCCAGCCCATTCACGTCGCAAGCTATCATGGCAGCGCAGAGGCTGTCGACGTCATGCTCCATCACGGTGCTGACGCTACCATGTGAGTCTGCCGCCTCCGCTTTCTGCTCTGTGACGGTCAATGAGCAGCAAGACCGCCGAAGGCTTCACAGCCGCGCAGCTAGCGGACATGCAAGGCCACAGCAACTTGGCCAACAAACTGGTAAGAGGTGGCTGACCAGGGAGAGCTCTGATGACGCGATCGGTAGCGAGCAGCCGTGAAAGGTCCTCCCTACCGCAGAATGTCCTCTAGATCCGACGGTCAGCCCTCCCCAGCTCTTACCCAGCACGTTGCTGACGCGTCCACAGCACTTCCCTCGTCCAAGCACAGATCACCTTCGGTAATCCCTCTCGCCCCTTTCCCCTCCGCTCGCTCCGCTCCGCTCCCAGCTGCTCCGCTCCACTCTCAGCTGCTCCGTCTGACGTTGGCCCCTCCAGGATACACCGACAAGCGGCAGCGCCAAGTCGTCTCCTTCGAGCCCTGCTATCCGACGAACTCTGCGCATCTGAGGGGGCAAGGAAGAGGGGCAGAAGGGCGGGAGTGGACATGTACATGTGGCGGAGGGATGGAAGAGGGGAGAGGAGGAGGGGGAGGAGCGAACGAAGACGGAGGATGGATGCATTCCGATTGTTATTCGCCGCTCATAGCCCGTTCAACTTTTCTATCGTAACCTGCGACAAGATGACTTGGAGCAGAGAGGAGCGCCGATGCCTCACTGGCACAAGACTGGAAGAACTCTTGTATGTCTTGAGGGACATCTATGAATCCTTGGTTGGCCTCTTCGTTCTGTTGGAACAGCCGGCAAGACAAGAGTCAGTAACTTCTAAGTGCGAGCATGGCGAACGCAGCATTCACATTCAATCGGATCGATGGGATCGGATGATGATATTCTTTAGTTTCAGGACCTGGAATGAAGTCAGTCCTACTGCTCATTCCAAGTAAATGGTTCTCACGACAGTCGCCCGATGCTTCCTCATAGTCACTGACTTGCTTGCTCACTACGACTGGCCTCCTGTCCCTCAACTTCTGCACTGCGGCCGTTGGAAGGCCGAGACCAGTCGTCTCCTGCCTTTCATGCTGTATCCACCGTCTTCGCATCCCTTCACTCATCACGTACGCGCTCCTCGGCCGCTGCAGAGTGACATCAGTGGAAGTTCGGCGATCAGTCTGCACATTACTTGTCGAGTTCCGTAGAGATCAGGAGGGACAGGGTAGAAGTGGGAGGATCTCACAACTTCAGGTGGCAAAGTGAGTGAGCGAATGATCGTCATTGAGGGATTTTCACCGGACACATTTTGTCCTGTTCCTCCTAGACTGTCCGCGTGTTGCAGCTGCATCGTCCATGGTATCGCTTGTTCGTCAGCGACTCCTTGGACCTCTTCTCTTCTCTTTGTCAGCAGGTAGTTGTACAGCCCACTTGTTGATATGTTCGGGAAGTTGAGAGGTCGGTCGTCACAAAGATCATCCCTCTCTCTTGCAGGCTGCATGTTCTGCTTCAAATTCTCTTTGTCTATCTTCACGCTCAGATTCACATGTTGGAACACTGCAAACATACCCAGCTGTCTTTGTCGGAACTTGAAGTTTGCCTTCGGCTGATCGTTGACATCCTTTGCAGTCTGTTGAGATGAGCCGTTAGAGGTCAGATGTCGCGACTGTCGAGACCTTGTGCTTGCGAGGTTGACCGACGGCTTCTTTGTTTCCTCTGCGGGATGAGATGAGAGGATGGGAGGGAAGAGAGGTCCGTGAAACAGCGATGGGCAAGGCTGGGAAGTAGGAAGAACACTGAGGATGATGGAATGTCGCTGTACCTGGGCGGTTTCTGGGCATTCGTGACATTCGTGCTTGCGTTTTCTTCTTTCGTTGCATCTTTCTGTGTCTGCTACCACAGTCAACATGTTTGTCGCAACACACTCAAACATGGTCTATCGTCCTAACCGCGAGTTTTGCTTTCAACTTGTCGATTTGAGTCTCATGGGCGAAGCAGACTCGAAGGTAGTGGATGAGCAACGAAGTCCTGGAGGGAGGGTGAGCAAATGTGATGAAGAGACGACGATGGTGATGAAGAAGTTCGGAGAGGACAGAGGAGAAGAGGAAGACGGGAAGAGGACAGACGGGAAGGAGAGGAGCATTACAAGGCAATGAGGATGAAAAAACGAGGAAACATGGCTGAGAGTAGGATGAAAACAAGGAGCAGGGATCGGGAGGAGGGGCAGAAAGAAAGATTCAGAGAGGATAGAGAAGTGGACAGCGAGAGGAGGACGCAAGAGGACGGAGAAAGAGACGAGGACGACTAGAAAAGGAGGAAGGAGGAAGGTGGAAGGTGGAAGGAGGAAGAGATGACGACTAGAGAGGAAGGAGGCAGGAAGGAGGCAGGAAGGAGGCAGGAAGAAGGAGGACGGGTGGAGGAAGGAGGAAGACCTCTCATCGTCACTTGCATTGATGATCTGCTCCATCTTACTGCGAAAGCTCTGTTTGACACAAGTCAGTCTGAGAGCAGGAGAGGTTTTCTTTGCAGACCTTCTTCTTCCTCGGACTCAGATTCTCTTGGATTGCTCGATGACCTGCATCATTTCCATCTTATTCTTTCTGATTTCCTCCTCCTCCTCCTCCTCATTTCAATCATCGTCATTGTCATCGTAAGCATCATGGTCATCGATGCCTCTACCAAATCATCATAGTTCCTATCATCGTCATCATGATCTTCCTCCTCTTCTTCCTCTTCCTCCTTTTCTGTCTCTATATCGCTCTCCCTCCATTTCTCACCTCTCTCCACCATCCTCCCCGTCCACTTCTGCAAATCCTCCAACAGGCTCTGATCCACAAGTCAGCGGCAACCATGCAGCAGCAGCTTGTCCTTCCTTGTTCTCCTCGAGCAGCTGCTGGTTCTCTTTCACACTGCAGTTGAGAGCATGTTCAAGGGTGCCGACCTGATCCACAAGTCAAGGGGCCGGGCAAGCAGGAGCCTCCAGTGTCCACCTGCTCCCGACAAGCGTCTTGCACCTCCGAGATGCTCTGGTCCCTCTCCGCAACAAGCTCGTCCCGCCTCGAGCTCACCGTTCGCAGCTCGCTGGTCAGCCTGGCCGGCAGCGTCAGGGCCGCGCGCGCCAGCCCCGAGGGCCGCAGGGCTCACTGATCAGAAGCCTTCTCGTGCCTGGACAGCGCTAGCGACACCTCCCACACCTGCAGCACCATCCGCATGCTCCTGCCCGGCTGTCATCCTGGGATCGCACGCACCTCCTCTGCATGTACGACCTGTCCCGTCGGCCAGCAGCGCAGGACTTGACGACCCTGGGGGATGATATGAGCGCGTGCGGGAGCATGTTGGCAGGAGCGTCACCTCTGAACTCTCTCCAGCCTCCTCATGGCCAAGAGACACTGAGACAGGATCCACCTTGAGAGTCCGACAAGCGTCAGTGGCGTCTGTGACCTCCTCCCACCCCCTTCACCTCCTCCTCGCTGCCTGCGTCCAGTACGATCTGACAAGAAGTCAGTCAAAGCCTCAGAATTCATCGCTGCTCTTGCCTGTACCATCGATGGGCGACAAGTTGAACAAGAGAGCACTTCTTCAACTTCTTGCAGTGTTTGACGTTCAAACTGAGAAGCCAATCAGAGCATTTCTTTCTCCCCCATCCTCCTTCTACTCCCCCCCCCTCCTCCGCAGCTCCTTCTTACTCCTCCCGGGCCTCTCCTCCCTCCTCCCTCCTCCCTCCTCTCTCCTCCCTCCTCCTCTTCTACTCGGATGCATAGCACGCTGCCGCAGCTCCTGGACGATGAAAAGCACGGAAATCAGTCGGTTCAACGCAAGGGATGTCAAGTACCTGTAATCTCTTGCTCGGCCCGAAGTTTGCTGCAGAGAATTTGAAAATTGCTTGCAGAGATTTCGAAACACTCACCTCTCCCGCACGCAGAAGCTCCACTTGCACACCTGTCAACCCCCAGCAGGTCACCAGCAGGTGCTCCTAGCCACACAGCTAACATCACCACTACCATCTTGACCAGCCTGATCTTCTCCTCCCACCTCCGCGACATGAGCGCCTGCAAGGCAGCAGCAACGCGTCACTGGCGCTTCCTTGCATGCCCTTGCTGTTACCCAACTCAGCCGGCATGCCCTCCATGACATCTCCAGCGGGCTTGTCTCTGCCTTGCCAGAGCGCTCGACTGGCACAGCTCGTCAGCCTCGTTGCAGCTGCAGCAGCATCTCTTCTCACCTCCTGCGCTTCGATCGTGTGCCTCCTCCACCGCCGCGTCAGAGAGATGAAGCCCGACTGCGAGGAGGCGTCAAGATCAGCGAGGAGAGTGAAGTTGTCCTACCAGGTCGACATCTCATCAGCTTCCCATCCCCATCGAAGAATCTCTTCACAGCAAAGAAGCCAACTGCGTCGTTGACATGGTCCAACCACTCCTCGAGCACAGCCCTCAACACATTCATCCTCCTCTTCCGCAGCACAGCAGACACAACCCTCCTGCTGTACTTGCACGACACCACCAGCTCCGTCCAGCCGTGAAAGAAGAGCCTTGAGATGTAGAAGCACTTGGTCTTTGACTCCCTCACTTTCAGGGAGAGAGTCTGTCGAAGAAGCTCCTCCCTCCTCTCCCGCTTTGTCCTCGCCACGTGAAGCCACCACAGCATCGTCCCTCTCTTCCTCTCCCTCATCACCCACCTTGTCTGGAGCTCCGACCTCCCCATCGCGATCTCTCTCCTCGAGAAGATCCTGACCTCCCTTGAGAGCGCAGCAGTCTCCATCCACCTGCTCCAAACTTTCCCAGCAAGGCTCATAGTCTTGAGCTGCTTGCTCCTCTTCTCCTCTAGCCACGACCGCCTGCCCTGCCGCTGATGCTCGGCGATGCTCATTCTATCTTGCATCCTCCTCGATTCATCCTGCACACTCCGGGCTATGTCCTGACATCGCCCGAGCCACCTGTCAAACTCGTCTCGCGCTCCCCTCCCCTCCCCCCGTCCTGCCGACACATGTCAGCGCCATCGCTCCATCTCCCATCTGCCGACCTTGTGGGTGACCCTCCTGCCTCCTCAGGGTCTCACAGAGCAGCTCACATTTCGAGATCAGCTGCGAAAGGTCCGACACACCAGCCTCCTGCAGGTCTTCACGTCACTTCCCCTCCTCCACCATGGGGGTGATGAGGGCACCTGAGAGAAGCTGTGCCCGCGCTCGAGCAGCACCTGAGCGAGCAGGTTGGAGCCTGAGCCTGTTATGCTCATGGGGCGTTTTCAGTTCATGCTGCTGCTCGTCCTGCGGCTAAAATCTGCTGCAACGTCAGGGAGATCATCGGCACTCGAATATGTTTCAATGGCATCTGCTTGATGTTTCGGGGCCATGCTCCCTCCTATTGTCCTTTTCCTTGTCCTCGTCCTTTTCCTTTTCCTTTTCCTTTTCCTTGTCCTCGTCCTTGTCCTTGTCCTTGCTTTCTGATACCCGTCTTTATTGCTTCGATTCCCCTCCCCCTCCCCTTCCCCCCCCGCGCGCTCTCCCTCTACTTGTCCCTGTCCCTCTCTCTTCCTTCCCCTTCTCTCGTCTCCTTTCTTTTCCTCTTCCTCTCCCTTGTTCTCTCCTCCTGCTCCTCCTCCCTCCTCTCTTCGCAGCCTTCCCCTCACGCTCTCCTTCTCCATCTTCATCCTTCACGACTCTCCTTCTGGTCAACGTCAACGGCCCAGCATTTCCTGGGTCCGCACAAGGGGTGGTCTATCTGGATAAGAGGACTCCTGTAATAGTAAGGGGTGGGGGTAGTAATAACTTCCTGCAAGCTTGTCAAAAATCGTTCATTTCATTAGTTTTATTCAATCAAATTCGACAAGTTGCCTCTTAATGAAACATCAACAACATTCACGGACATTCACAAAATCTCATCCTCCCTCCCTCCCTACATCCCTTTCTGCCCTCTTCTCACATCCGGAAAAACTCCTTTCTCCTCCAAAATGTTCAAAAACTTCTCTTCCTCCCACTGGTTCTCTTCCTCCCACTCGTTCTCCTCCTCCCACTCGTTCTCCTGCTCGCTCCATTACACTCGCCATCGACGAGGTTGGGCAGCAGCAGCTGCGATGCCCGACTTGATCGATGACACCCACTCGCTCGCCTCGAGCTGGGAGGAGCAGACAAGATGAAAGTCCCTCTTGTTGCAGTTGTCGCGCAGCATGAACGAGGAGCCCTCGCCGTCATACTCCACCTCGCAGTCAGCAAGCAGCAGCCTCCTCTTGGGAGTAGCGTTCTGCCGCAGCGCATCGCTCTCCGTGAAGCAGTTGAGCACGTCCTTGTCGAGCACGAAGAACCTTTGCTTCCATACCGCACTGAAGTAGCCCTTCTGCTTCATCCATCCATGTTTCCTCTCCCCCTTCTTCGCCCCCTGGCTCTCTGGCATGTGAAAGTCCGACTGACACCAGCTGCCGGGAAAAATCTCCTTGAGCACGTCCCTGTTTCTCTTTGTCAGCATCTCATCCTCCTCTACATCCTCCTCCTCCACTTTCCCCTTCTCCCCCCCCCCTCCCTCCTTCCTGCTACCCTCCTCACTACCTCTCCCTTCTTTCCCCCCTCCCTTTCCCTCCCCTCCCCACCAACAGGAACAGACCTGTACTCTCTCTCGAGCAGGGTGCAGAGGTAGTGGAAGAACCTCGCATGCATGTAGCTGCGCGAGGTCGCTGAAGAGCCGCTGGGGATCTCCTGGAGAACAGCGACGGAGTCGTTGGGGAGCTCGAGCACGATATTGGTCCTCGTCGTTCCTCCTTGCGCCGTGTAGGTGGCAGCCGGCTTGCACTGCACGAAGTTGGACATCCCGAAGAAGAACCCCTTCCTGACGATCTTGTGAACCCCGTCGGGCCGGCACAACTTGATTTCTCCAGCATACACGAAGAAGAGGCTGGTGGAGTTGCGGGCCGCTCGGAAGAGCTCCTTCTTGCCCACGTGGTGCACCTTGCCGCACTTGTGGAGGATGTAGGCGACTGCCGGGTTCTGGTAGACCAGCTCCCTGTCGGCGAAGCCCGACTCGGCTGAAATCCTGATGATCTTCTCGAACAAGTTCAGGATCTGGTGGGCCCGGCTGGCATTCTGGAAGGTGAGCTCGCAGGAGAACTGTACGTCCTCGGTGACGTCATCTTTCTGCTCCGAGAAGTGGACGACGACGGTGGTGGCCTGGAACTGGTTGGCGAAGGCGACGCCATGGATCTGAGAGTGGTGGAGGAGGATGGAGCTCGAGTCAACGAGGGGGCCGAAGATGAGAGGATCGATGATGACAAACTGATTGAGAAAGATGATGCGCGTCCTGTTTGACTTGTTGTCTCCCATCCTCTTGAAGTGACACTTGAAGCATTGGAGGAGCTTCTGATTGAGCGGCAGGTCGAAGGTCTTGATGCAGCTGCCCAGGCCCGTCAGAAGGTTGCGCGCAGGAGGGAGCGAAGAGAGGGGAGAAGGGAGCGATTGAGATGGACGCATTCAACGTAAAGGAGGAGATGAAAGGAAAGATTAGATGCCAGAGGAGTAAGGGAGATTTTGGAAGCAGGGGAGGTTGTGATGAGAATAAGAATGAGAATGAAGGGAGAGGAAGGGATCAAGAGGGAGGGAGGGAGGCAAGTCAAGGGATGAGGGGAATTAACACCTATCTCGGAGCTTCTCCCGGACATCCTGGTTGCCTACTGCAGTCTGCGCGTCAGTGAATGACTTCAGGCTCGCGATGCGCGTTGCTTCGAGCTGCGATCGGTCGAGCTTGATGGAAAGGCTTATGCTCAGACCATGATAGAAGTGCTGCAGCTCTGCATCGCTGACCCCGAGGACCCTCACGTCCGACAGATCGAATCGCACGGAGGCGCTGGAGACTGTGGAGTTGTAGAAGATCTCCTCCAGCAGCCGCCTGTCCTCCTCCGCATGAAACCTCCTCGTGATCCTCGACGACGACTCCCCGCGCAGGAAGGACGACAGCCTGTGCAGTGCATCCTCCATCGTCGACCTCTGCGAGCCCGTCGACTCCATCGATGCTCGCACCATCCCGTTGCCGTTGGAGTCCACGGTGGGAGAAGGCAAGATCTCCGGCTCCTCCTCATCGCGCTTGTCTTTCAGCACCTCGATCACCACAGCCTCCTGTCCTCTCACGCGATACCCGAAGGCAGAGCTGCGGTTCAGAAACTGCGAGGCCCCGATAATCGCCCCCTTGCCATGGATGCAGATCACCGGGACCCTCAGGTTCTGCTGCCCTCCCGACTGCGGCACGCAGCTCCCGAGAGCATGGTAGGAGACGGAATCATCCCGGGAGCTCACGATCACTCCCTCGAGGACACCGCTCTCCACCATGAACAGCCTCTCCTCCCTCGCTCCCTCCGTGATCAAGTACTGGTCCTTCTTCAGGCAGATCCTCCTCGCACATGGGTTGTTGGTGAAGAGGTCGAAGAACGCCTTGAGGTCTGTGATGTGCGACGAGGCGTCACTGAGCATCTTTTGGCTGTGGAAACGGACGATGGAGGAGGAGAGCGTTAGGGTGATCTTGAAGCCAATGTCGCAGACAGTGTTGTTCTTGTCTTTGTGCAGCATGTCTATGCTTCTCTTTGGGAATACCAGTTTATCCGTCCTCGAATGGAAAGCGGTGTTGAAGGTGATGAACCAGATGAGCTTTCTCTTGTTCGTGTTCAAGTTCTAAACCATTCGAAGTCAGCAGGGAAGAACATGAAAAGTCTCCGAGAGAGCAGACAGAGGAAAACAACAACTCAACAATGGAAGGGCATCAGAACGGCAGCATGAGAAGGGAGACTTGGAAGGTTGGAAGACAAGAGCGAGTAGAGCAATGCGAAAGAGGAAACTATTTCACCTTATGTGCGAAGAATTCTATCCGAACATCTCCCCACAGAACAGCTTCACTTGGTAGAATGGCTTTCAACCCCTGAAGTCCTACAGGGGGAGAAATTTGTTGGGGAATCCGAAATCTCTTGAGAGAGTCCAGAATCATGATTCTTTGACAGCTCACCGTATAGCTGCAGAGCACAAAAGAGAAGTCACAAACACACATAGGCACCTTTCCACTCTTCTCTCATGACCCCTTTCCTTCACTCTCCCCTCCCCTCCTCTCTCTCCCCCCTCTCTCCTCTCCTCATTCTCTTGTTCACCTTAAGAATACATTCCTCTTTCCATCGAAGAGCCGGGACCCGCACAACTCTATCCCCGACAGAAACAGCCGCTGGTTAACCCACGGGTCTATCCCGCTGTACAGCACCGCCTCCACGTAGTGCACATATCGCTGCTGGCTCGGCCCCTCCACGCTCTGGTTGTGCTTCACCTGCTTCCTCCACATGCAGCTCGACCCCTCGTTCGTCACCTCGTCCAGCTCGTCGTCAGGGTTGAAGTCCTCCGTCCTCCTGTACGCGAACAGCTCCAGCGCGTCCAGCGCTGACCTACGATGCCCCGTCCACATCAGCAGGGCCGCGATCATGACGCCTGTCCTGCCCTTGCCTCCCTTGCAGTGCACCACCACCACGTTCTTCCTGTCCCTCTGCAGCCACGACGACGCTTCCTGGCAGAAGTAGATCAGCTCCGCCAGCAGAGGAGGCGCGTGATCCTCGAACGGGATGCGCTGGACTTGGTTGTAGAGCATCTGGGGATGGTAGTTCCCCATGGACCCGTCGGAGGAGGTATAGGTGTCGCAGAGGTTGAACACGAAGAACTTCCCGTGATGCCGCAGCGACAGGAAGCGAGCCACCACATGGATGTCGTTGCGGTAGGCAGTGTGCCCGCCGAAGGCAGGAGCGGACATGGCGATGACGCGGTTGGTGATGTAGGTGAGGTCGAGGTCGTAGCCGTGCTTCTTGTACCTGCGCTTGTTCTGCGAGACTGCGGTCCTGAGCTTCTGGTTGACGGCGCCGCTGATCTTCCTTGCCCTGCGTATGCCGAGGAGGATACGGAGGACCCTTGCTCCGACAGCGACACGGGAGAGGATGCGGAGGCCGGAGGCTGTGTTTGTGCCTGAGAGACCTCCTGTTATCCCTCCTGCTCCATCCACCATGATGAAGCGTGAGATCATGATTCCGGCGCTGAACCAGATGACGACGAAGTCAAAGATGTTCCAGATGCTGAACCAGAACCGCCTTCTGAGCGCAAGTTGCCTCAAAGTGAGCTCTATGACAAAGACACTTCCCACGCTCATGTTGATGCCGATCTGTACAGGAGGCTCGCTGGAGGTTGAGCTGTCGTTCAGAAACACAAGGATGCTGACAACGTCGGTAACTACCAGACAAAGGACAAGGGCATTGATCCACAGGGACTCCATCGCTCTGGCCAGCTGCTCCCTCCAGTACTTGTCATTGTCGTTCTCCTCCTGCTCCACGTCCTCCCATTCCAAGAACATATCATTGATCGTGTTTCCAACTGTCTGAACAGATGCGTTGCTTCGAATCAGGCCGCTCATCGTCGAGCTTGTTCGAGTGAAGTCGCCCTTGAGTTTCGACTCTCCTCCTACTGTCGACAGAGTCTGTGACAGCGAAGGCGGTTGCCAGTGCCTCATCTGAGCGATGGGCAACATCTGTATGTGGAATGAGACCTGCGTCGCCCTTCCGTTGTGCCCTATCACGTCTTCTCCCGTCTGAGACATCAGAGCAACAGTGAAGTCCTGGCCCTCCGATGACATGTTGACGATCTGAGCAAGGTCGATGGAGATCCTTCCGACGAGATCCGCTCTCTTCAGCCTGTCCCAATCATACAAGGCAACCATGATGGTCTTGCCGCAGCTCCCACTGGGCCCACACAACTTGGCAAAGTTGATGTTAGCCTCGTGCAGGAAGAACTCGAACGTCTCGTTCCAGGAGCAGTCGAAGCAGTTGAACTTGATCGTAGATTGATGCTCCTGATTGTCAAAGGACACCTTGCAGTAGCAGTCGCACTTTCCTGCAAGGTCCATCTGAGGGAGATCCGTCGCCGACCTCACAAGCATGCGCAGCCTCTGGTGGTCGGCCGGCGGTCCAGCGCGCGGCTCGGGGGGGATGCCTTCATCAGTGATGTCGTTCTGCTCGATGAATTCAGCATCAGTGTAAGGATAGATCTTCTCTCCAGGCTGGAGCACTTCTATCCCCGTGCGATCTCTAGCAGGAGGCGGCGGCAGAGGAAAGTCCGGGGCGCGCAGCTTGTGCTTTTTGACCCTCACGGTACTTAGGGAGACAGTTGGCTCAAGGGGGATGTTCAGCCCTTTGCCTGATGTTGCTCCTGAATCGTCCTCAGCTATAGAGACGATAGGACCTTCGTCCTGTATATCCACCTCCAACACAACCGATTCTTTAGGCATGTTGTGTTGAACTACAACGTCCGCTGGGTATTCATGCTGTTCCTCGTCGACTGCGACAGGAGTTCGTTCCTCAGAGCTTCATTCCTTCATCTTCACACGAGCGAAATCGAGATCTTCTTTCAACCATGCACGCCACGTGCCACTCGTCTTGCCCCGCCTCCTTCCATCTCAGACCAAACCCTCCTCTAGCAGGCGTCCTGCCATGGTCCTTTGCCCTGTAACTTTTAAAGGAAAAATAATTTTAAAGTTTTGTACATTAAATGTGTTATAAGAAAGAAGCAACAGTAGCGCTGTTTCTGAAATATCTCCCAGCCTGGTAGAAAAAGGTCATCTCTAGCTACCAGTAAGCTATAACTGTTTGTACCATTATAATATTAATACCCAATAATGAATTCCCCTACTCCCGAGTATCTATGATCTATGCCTGTCGACCTAGAATGATAAAACTCTATTATAAAAAAAATCAGCTGAGCGACCGGTGGGGCCGCCCGGGGGCCCGCCCGGCTCAGTTCCGAGTCAACTCGCTGAGGCCTCAGTTCTGAGCCTCGCCGACGGTCACTCAGAGGGCCCGGGCGCTCCGAGCCTGACTCAGTGAGCCTCGGACTCCCCGGGCCCCGGTCACCGGAGTAGCCTCGGAGCACTGCGCGGCCGGCGGCAGACTCCAGGCCGGGCTCAGTCCGACCATCACCACCGTACGGTGACCCCGGGCCCGGCGCACTGCGGCCGCGGCCGGGCATTAACTTTGAGTAAAAAAGGCTGAGAGCGTGAAGAGGATTGACTAATATTTCAGCTGTCAGTTCGAAGTTGCGTTTTTCTTTCCTCACTTTTTTGAGCACTGCCGGTACCGTAGTACCCCCCTACCCCCACCCCTCAGTGACCCCGGGCAGAACTCCTGATTCACCACTCTCAGTGACTTTCACTAATTGAGAGGCTATGAAAGGACCCCCTCATCTGTGCTCTCAAAAAGGGTGGCAAAAAGATTGGAGTTGGGTTGGGGGTGGGGTACTTGAGTCTCAGCCGTCCCGGATTGACCGACCCCACTTCCTTCATCACCCCCACCCCTTCGAATACCTGAAATGAAGGGGTGGTATGGGGACCCAAATTGCGAACCATGGTACAGTCAGGACCATACTGAAGGCGCAAGGGATCAGAAGCAGGGAGCGCGCCATGGTTGAGAAGATTCAATAAGAGTAAGGTTGTAACTCTCTTGAATGAGTTGATCTCCGATCTCATTCATCGCAGGGAAGGACAGCAGAACAAGGGAGTTGTGAGCCAGGATGGAAAGTGACATCGAAGTTAATTAGAACCTTGAGGAACAGGATTGTCAGAGAAAGAGTTTGAAATTCTCCTCAATATGGAGTACAGAGTTGAAGCTGGACCATACCACGGAGCTCACGAGGGCAATGGAGACCTGTCTTCGGACATAGTCCTGGAAGAATGCGAGACCCTGGATGTGGTGATCAACAACCCGCTCTCCATCAATTATGTACGGAAAGAGAAGAAGCTACCTGAAAGACACAGGACAGGAAATGAAACATTGGAGGCCGGTGAGAAGATATATCCTTTCACAGATGCAGAGTTCATTGAGCAGCATGATATCACGGATGAAGGTAACCCGCCCCAGCCGAGGTCTGGGCCGGCACCATTGCATCAGACTCTCCTGATCAACTTGAAATCAGCCGTCGACTTGCCGAGCACAGGTTCGGATACCACGTGTGATTGCTTCTGCACGTTTTCCTTTGATAGCCAAGAGTTTCAGAGCAGCGTCAAGTTCAGTGCTCTTGAATACACCTGGAACGAAACTTTTGAAATCTTTGTTCATGAGCATCATTTCGACAGGGCGCGGAGAAGATGTGAGTTGGAATCAGGAGGGGAGGCCAGCAATCTCACGATCTCTGTGTATCATTGGGACAGCGCAAGGACTGAATTGATCGGGCGCGTCGTGTTGGACCTGACACGTATCCTTCCCTTCTCTTCAACCGAGCTCGACCTCAAGTTCAATCTCGCAGCTCAGAGCGGGGAGAGAGTTATGGGACACAGTGGAAGTCCGACACAGCTTCATTTCACTCTTGCAACGTTTCCGATCCAGAAGCTTTCAACATGGCAAGTCCCTGCGCTTGCTGATACTCTGGAGGCTATCGAAGGTGGTATCCAGCTGAAAGCTTCGGTACACAACGAGGCAGCAGCCGTGGCTTCGTCTGAAGCCATGATCTCGACAGCATTTGAGTTTGTTGGCGGAAAACTCAACGATGTGTTTCTCGAGTGGGAGCAATTGGTTGAAAACGAGAATGACGATGTGAAATACTGGAAAGAAAGTTTAGCCAACGCGATCGAGTCATTGTGGGTCAACGCCATTATACTTGTTCTTGTCATCACGGATGTTATCAATGTTCTCTTGTTTGCCTTTGACTCTAACGAGTCCGATCATCAGACTCCCGTGCAGATTGGCATCAACGTGAGCATTGGCTTCGTCTTCGTTCTCGAGCTATCCCTCAGGCAACTGGCTCTTGGCAGGCGCTTCTGGATGGTCTCTTGGAACATCTTCGACTTCGTCGTCATCTGGTTCAGCACCTTTGCAGTGACTTCAAGGCTCTTGTACGAAGCCGGTGCCTTCGATCAGTACCTTGTCAAGGGGACCAACCCAACCTCCGGCCTCCGCATCCTCTCCCGTGTCGCTGTCGGAGCAAGGGTCCTCCGTATCCTCCTCGGCATACGCAGGGCAAGGAAGATCAGCGGCGCCGTCAACCAGAAGCTCAGGACCGCAGTCTCGCAGAACAAGCGCAGGTACAAGAAGCACGGCTACGACCTCGACCTCACCTACATCACCAACCGCGTCATCGCCATGTCCGCTCCTGCCTTCGGCGGGCACACGGCGTACCGCAACGACATCCATGTGGTGGCTCGCTTCCTGTCGCTGCGGCATCACGGGAAGTTCTTCGTGTTCAACCTCTGCGACACCTATACCTCCTCCGACGGGTCCATGGGGAACTACCATCCCCAGATGCTCTACAACCAAGTCCAGCGCATCCCGTTCGAGGATCACGCGCCTCCTCTGCTGGCGGAGCTGATCTACTTCTGCCAGGAAGCGTCGTCGTGGCTGCAGAGGGACAGGAAGAACGTGGTGGTGGTGCACTGCAAGGGAGGCAAGGGCAGGACAGGCGTCATGATCGCGGCCCTGCTGATGTGGACGGGGCATCGTAGGTCAGCGCTGGACGCGCTGGAGCTGTTCGCGTACAGGAGGACGGAGGACTTCAACCCTGACGACGAGCTGGACGAGGTGACGAACGAGGGGTCGAGCTGCATGTGGAGGAAGCAGGTGAAGCACAACCAGAGCGTGGAGGGGCCGAGCCAGCAGCGATATGTGCACTACGTGGAGGCGGTGCTGTACAGCGGGATAGATCCGTGGTCCGTGAGACAGATGTCTCTGGACAGACTTGAACTCTTGGCTGAAAGGCTGCTGAACGGAAAGCAAGACTTTGTTTTCAGGTGAGAGGTGAACTGTTTGTGCAGTGCCGAGTTGATGTTCTCCACAGCTTTGTGATCATCTCCCAAAGAGTTGTTGTCTTCGACTCGCTCAAACGATACGGAGTTCCCTTTGTGATTTCTCAGGGGTTGAGTAAAGAGTCGTGGAGGCACAGGGTTTATCAGTGCAACGTCATTGTACGAGGAGACGTGAGGGTTGAAGTTTTCACGCACCAGGTAACGATCTGATCTCAAGACCTCTCCTCCGTGACTTTGAGATGTACAGAGCCGTAGGAGGACGGGAGCTCGAAAGACGTTCTGCTTCTTCCACTTCAACACATCCTTCTATGAAGATCAGAAGATTATCGTCTTTCGGAAGAGAAGCATCGACCTGCTGCACAGGGACATGGCGCATGCTGTTTGCGACCCCAACTTTCAGATTGCGCTGCACACGAGCACGGAGGAAATCCTGGTGGGCGACGAGACTCTGAACGTTCCTTACTTCGACAAGAAGAAGTTCTTCAAGCTGTTCGAGAACAACCCGATGGCAACGGTCAGAACTTTCCGCAAGCACGAGGTCATCATACCAGAGGGCTACGTGGAGGATAAGATCTTTCTCGTCAAGAGTGGAGTGGTAGAAGGAGTCGTGCGGAGATCAGACTCTGCTCAGAACTACCATCCCCTTGGTACCTGCGTACCTGACGCCTCCTTGGACGGCGACGTCCGAGTCCCGCTGTTTTGTATCCATAGCGAGGGCAGCATACTGGGCTTGTCTCAGTTTCTTAACTCTCAGCCGTCCATGGCGTACAGGGTGCGAGAGGGAGAGGCGGAGGTGATAGAAGTCCACCTGAAGTCCAGCTCGTCCTCTGCTGAGAGCAAGCAACAAGACAAGGGCACGAACAAGTTCCGCCACACCAAGAGCCTCGTCAAGAGGTTCCTAGAGCGGCAGCCGTCATGGACTGACTCAACTCTGCCCGACGTGTCCGGGGGGCAGACGATGTACGAGAAGATCGCGTCCAAGTTGCTGTTGAGGAAGGAGTCGACGAGGTTGCAAGGGGAGATGTTGAACTTTGCAGACAAGAAGTTACTGCAAGACATCTACAAGGAGGCCATGGACTCTACCGCCCATTCTACCAAGTCCATCGATGTAGGTGGTGTAGACCAAGTCGACCTGGTCACGTTCTATCACGGTGTCAGCATCGAGCTTTCGCTCTACCTGGAGAGGATTCAGAACGAAGCGATCAGGATGGCATGTCTGAAGGCTTTCACTGACAGGCAGTCGGTGGTGGGCGACCAAGACAGCAAGGAGCAGCTGCGACAGAGGTCACTCTATCTCTTGTCTTGTCGCGATGTGAACATGACGTCTGTGCGTTCAGTTGCATCAAGACGTTCTCGCTGCCGCTGAGCCAGAGGTTCGTTCAGAGCTTCAAGTGCCATTGCAAGCGCATCGGCATCGGCAAGAGCTTCAGGTCGAGGATTATCTTCCTCAGCCACTACATCGTCTTGGACCCGATGATCTTCGGGCCGCTAGTAGACTCCAAGGCTCTCTTGATACAGAATAACCAGATCCTCAAGGTTTCCTTCGCCCACAAGTTCCAGATCACCACCATCGCGATCGAGTTCGCCGAGGACCTGGACGCGCTACACGACGAGATGGTCTACTGGGTTGAGCTTACCTTCACCAGCCCCTACAAGGCCTATCACGTCCACAACCTGCTCAAGAGGATCGCTGAGACAGCCACCGAGTCTCGGAGGATGTCCAAAGAGGACGTCTTCCACAACCCCTCGGTCGCCTACCTCCTCCGCAAGTACGGCATCGTCCACCGCCTGGGAGCTCGAGAGCCCATCGAGGCGGCTCAGAACTGCTCCAGCCTCTTCTTCGTCCACTCAGGAGAAGTCCAGCTGTACAGGAGTGAGGGGGTTCACAAGGTGGTCAGGAAAGGCTCCTACTTCGGCCTGTCCAACTACGTGCAAGGAAAGGCAGCGGCTACCTACATGCACCAGACAGGAAGCTTTCATGTCAACATCCTCCTTGAGCTGCCTGGCACCTCCATGCAGCAGCTGTACGCATCAAGGGACCCGAGGACGCGGCTGGTCTGTGCTCAGTTCCTGCAGCTCCTCAGCAGCCTCCTCGCCTATGACATCCGAGACTTTCTCAAGGAGAACTTTGCGGGCACGTGGAGCGACAAGGACCGGAGGTCGAGCCTGAGTCACCAGGCGAAGCCCTACGAGAGGAAAAGAGGCTGGATGAGGCAGAAGGGGTTCTTCACTTCGGTGCTCAAGGAGAGGTTCTTCGTCCTAGTGGGAAACAGGCTCAAGTGCTTCGAAGGGGCCGAAGCGCTCAAGGCGAACGCGATCCCGAAGCGAGTTCTGTTCCTCCCCGCCTGCCTGGTGGACCACGGGCAGGACGAGCGAAGCTTCGTGATCAGGGACGTGCAGAACAACAGGACGTATGAGTTCATCTGCAAGAGCAAGGAGGAGGTGGACAGTTGGATTGAGAGCTTGAAAGATTCTTCGCATCAGCTGTGAGGTCAGGGTTGTGAGAAACTTTCTAGCAGGCACGCAGACTGCAAGTCCTCGATCTCCCTGATGCAATAGTCCAAGACCATGACGTCGAGGGCGTACACCTGTACATATGTAAAGTTAGATAGTAAGTGACTTGAAGGTTTGCACACCATCGACGGGGTCAAGTAGCCCGCAACGTGCGACACTATCCTTGCATCGCTTGCTTCCAGCTCCTGTATGGCATGCGCACGATGCTGCTGGAGGGTAACAAGGTCGCCCCTGCTGGATGTTCATGCTCTCGCAGTCGCTGCTCTCCTCCTCACCTCGGGCCGACGCTCCGCTGGTTCAGCCAGAAGGAGCTGGCGTCCATATGCTGCTCCCTCGTCCACAGCATCAGCGTGTGCTGCCGTCATCTGGGTCAGGAGGAGAGGAGAGGAGAGGAGAGGAGAGGGGAGGGGAGGGGAGGAGAGGAGAGGGGTAGAGAGGAGAGGGGCGGGGAGGGGAGGAGCATCAGCGTGTGCTGCCGTCATCAGGGTCAGGAGGAGAGGAGAGGGGAGGGGAGGGGAGGGGAGGGGAGGAGAGGAGAGGAGAAGGGAGGCAAGGAGAGGGGAGGAAAGGAGATGGTAAAAGAAAAGGGGAGGAGAGAAGGAGAGGGGAGGGGAGGGGAGGTGCGCAGGAAATGGAGAGAGCCGAGGAAAGGAATCGAGGGTGATATCCTAACGTTGTATGCGGCAGCAGACAGATTGGGAGATAGTTGGAGGCTCTTGTTGAGAACGAGAGCAGCAGCTTCCGACTGGTTGAGGCAGGTGAGGACTAGGGAGTGATTGTTGTAGCATTCAGCAAGAGCCTCTCTGTACGAGGAGAGAAGCTCGTCGCCTCCTCCTGTTTCTCTTCCCTCCTTCTCCAGGCTGTCGATCGCCTCCAGGAGCAGAGCAGCCAGGGTATCCAGAGGAGGTAGCGCCTCCTGAAATGACGTGAGAAGAGAAAGAGGAGAGATAAGGCAGGGCAGGAGGAGCAACCAAGGTAGGAGTGGAGCAAAAGGAGCACGCGTGTCCAAGGAGAGGAGGAGGAGGAGGAGGAGGAGGAGGAGGAGGAGCTGTGGTGGTGGTTGTGGAGCAGGAGGAGCAGGAGCAGGAGGAGTTCGGGATGGAGCGTCGTTGGTTGACCTCGGCTCGCTCGAGGCAGACAAGCGCATCAGCCTGATACTTGAGCGCGTTGACGCTGTTGGGCTCTTGCGCCAACACTTGAAGGCAGAGCTGAGGAGCGAGTGAGGACGAGGAGGGAAACAATGACCGAGATTGGGGGGAGGGAGGGAAAGGAAGGGGCAAGAGTGAGTGAGTGAGTGAGTGATAGTGAGTGAGTGAGTGAGTGAGTGAGTGAGTGAGGGAGGGAGGGAGGGAGTGAGGGAGGGAGGGAGTGAGTGAGTGAGTGAGGGAGGGAGGGAGGGAGGGAGTGAGAGAGGACAAGAGGGAAAGAGAGGAAGGGAGAGAGAGTGAAGGGAGACGGAGAGGAGGAGGCGGGTGGGGGAAGGCAGGAGGAACTTCGGGACACCTGCAATGCTCGCTCGGGCTCCCCGGAGGAGAGGAGGAGGTAAATGTAATCCTCCTTCATGGCGACTTCATCGGCAGCTTCCTCCTCGGCTGAGAGGCTGTAAGCTGTAAAGACAAGACAAGTATGCTCCACCGTGCGGCAGCCAAGAGTTTGCTTGCATCTCCTTGGCCCATGCGGCGTCTGCAACTTGTCAATCAGAGTTGATAGGCTGTTGAGGGCTGACCTTCTTGCTCTTCCTTCCTATGGAGGAGACGCGCGTACAGCTTTTCTGCCTGTGAAGAAGTGATGATGATGATGATGATGATGATGATGATGATGATGATGATGAGGAGGAGGAGGAGGAGGAGGACGCGGCCGACGATTACGATGAGAGTGGTAGTGATGATGCCGATGGTGGAGTTGTTAGAAATGATAGCTGACGAAGTAGAAGTTGATGATGATAGGCAGACGTGCAATCCGACCAACCTCATTGACATCTCCTTGCAGCATTTTGACTCTTGCATGCCGTGACCTTCAGCACGTTGTTAAAGAATAATCAGGAATGGAAAGAGGAGGAGGGGGAGAGAGGGGAGGAGGAGGAAGAGAAAGGGTAAGGGGAGGAAAACGAGGAGGAGGAGGAGGAGGAGGAGGAGGAGAAGGTGGAACGAGATGACGAGAAGGAGGGAGAATAGGGGGAGGGAGAAAAGAAAGAGGAGGTATGGAACGTGAGAAGGAGGAGGATTCCGTTTCTGCCATACTGAAGAGCTGTAGACGAGAAAGAAGCCTCTTGGCGATGGGGAGGTTGTAAAGGAATACGGTGACGATTGCTTGTAAGCTGGCCGACTTTTTGTTGAGTTCCAGACTGAGATATAGATACAGAAGTCATATTGAGATCTCCTCCTCCTCCTCCTCCTCCTCCTCCTCCTTTCCTCCTCCTCCTACACCAAGACCCAATGGTAGCCAACATCACCACCAAAACCATCATCATCATCATCATCATCATCATAATCTCGACCATCGTCATATTCCTCGTCGTCTTCGTCGTCTTCGTCACCTGGAGAAAATTGCGCAGCATTGTCTCTTCCATGTCAATGTTTCCAACATGTCGATACATCCGGGATATATTTACAAGAACCCATGAAGACAAGAGTGAGCCAGATGCATCCTCACCTGCTCTCCTCGTTCAGCACCATCTTCTCCACAGCAGGCTGGCAAAGTCACAACTCACTTTGCTTCAGGCACTTCTCGAACTCTTGTATTGTTTCTAGATCCGAGTGATTCATGGGAACGCTCTGGTTGAGAGAAGCAGCAGGACGCTCACTGGTTGCCTCTGCTCCTTTCTGACTCATGCGGTCACGACCTTCCGATAAGTTCGACCTCCTCGACATGTCGGCCAAGATCGCGAGGCACTGAGCAGATGCATTGAGGGCTTCAGTAGGACGATACTGATGGTTCAAACTCCCCATCAGCCATCAGCCAGCACGAAGCAACTCAAGGACCTTCTTTGCCTCGCACGATCGAAATGCTTCTATCGCTCGCACAAGATGCTCGCGTCCTCGCGTCCTCCCAGTCTCTTCCTTCCCCTCCTTCCTCTGCCGTTTGGCAGGACGACCATCCTCTCTGCTTTCCTCGCTGCCCTCGTCTTCCTGCAAGGGCTTGTGCGATGCTTGCAGTTCACCTTGCACCAACTCCTGGGACAAGAGAAGCCTCAGGCAGCCTTCCAGGTACAGCACGTGCGGTTGCAGTAAGTCCTGCCCGACAGCATCAGGGCGGGTAGGAGACAGTCTGTAGTGGACTGCACCGAGCTCTTCACAGCCTCGAGGGATTCCTGGAAACTACCTTGGAGGAAGTGACAACCTGACACCAGCAAAGTCATCCTGCATGCCACATGTCGACATGCGGTGATACATGCAAGGATGTAGCAGCACTTGGAGTGCAGGAGAGATAAGTAGCATCGGAAGGATATCTTGGGCTGCGCAGCTGCATCTTCGTCTGCGGTGGATCCAGTTTGTTGTGCACCTCTATCTCTCCTCCACACAAGGAGCTGACGGATTGTGTCAGACTCACCTGCCCTCCTCTTGACATTCTTTGGGGTCATAAACTTGCATGTGAGACTTTGAAGCTGGATGTTGAACGTTTCAACACAACGAGTCAGAAAATCAACATGTCGACCTTATGCAGGAGACCCTTGACATGGTCCTGTGTACTTGGCTTGTTCATGTACATGATGGTAGAGAGGGAAACAAGGATCAGGTCCAACGCATGCAAGCAAACAAGACTTGAATCAGAATCTGGTACAGAACCCGTGAGCTCACTTTGCAATTCCGTCCTTGTGCGACCTTCACGGATTGTGTTCCAAACAACAAAGTGCGACTTGCGCCAAGAAGGAGCTCTGGGAGGCTCATTCATGGCATCGCACAACCACTGCTCAAGACATTGCAAGCATCTCTGTCGTTTCCTCGGGTTCAGAGCAGCACCACAAGATCGAAAGCAAGCACCTCGGTCCCTTGAAGTAGCTCCATGCCGGACCCGGCCTGACTCGCCACATCCTCCCAGCACCTGCTCAGGCGTCACAGGACTGCCCAGCATTACCCCATCTCCTGCACACCTCCCACCATTGAACATGCTGGCAATCCGTCCGGTAACGAGAGCAAGAGCATCGGCACTGTCTTGCAAGATGCTGCTCCTGCCCTGTTCGTGATCCCCACGCAAGTTTGCAACTATCAGACTCATCGATGCAAAGCACTTGCACGAGTCGATCAGAGTGAGAACGGCTCCTCTCCCTAACTGCCAGTCCTCTTGCGATGACAGCGAGACTCCCTCCTGTATCTGCTCAGCGTCGTCAGGCGAGCGAGGAAGAAGTAGCCAAGGATGAATACTAGCGATTTCATTCGAACGACGGACTTCCTGAGTTCTCGGTATGCCGCCTGATGCTCGTTGCCTCCTTGGAAGCTCCGAGCATTGTTCAGCACCTTGAGACTGCAGATAAACAACCAGTTGTCATAGAAGGACCCGCACGATGACTTGACACCTTGCAAGGGCCTCGTTGGCGACTGAGTCGACCTGAAGCGGGAACTTCCATAGAAGACAACTAAGCTGATGTCTCAAGGTTCAGCAACTTTTCACTGCATGAGGAGAGAGGGGAGAGGGGAGAGGGGAGAGGGGAGAAGGGGGGGGGGGGGGGGGGGGGGGGGGGGG